>NC_081805.1:5930000-6195000 GCF_030704535.1 Vitis vinifera
AAATTGTCTTTTTGTTCTTTTAACTTAAATTCAATTTTTAAAAACAAGTTTAAAAAAACATGACCAAAGGAACTCATACTATTTTAAACTATGTGTAGTTTGAGAGTTTTATTTTTGTTTTTTATTTTTATTATTATTATGAAATAAAAAAATATTTTAATCAATGTGTGTGAATATTATTGTCAAATTAATTCTTTTTTGCATTCTTATTTTCATTGTTATCTAACATTAGAATGAAAACAAATGATCATTCCAACTTTACATTCTTAACTGCATCCAAACACAAGAAGTGGTATGTATCAAGAGAATTCATTTCAATTCAAGGAGAAATAAGAATGCAAATAAAATATTCATTAATCTCATGTATCTAATATGACCTAAAAGTTTTAGTTGAAAAAACTATCAGATTAATGGAAATGCCTCAAACTTAGAAAAAAGTTAGGAAGTGAGATTAGGCGAATGTCTAACCGCATAAATCAATGGAAATGCCTCAAACTTAGAAAGAAGTTAAGAGGAAGTGAGATTAGGCAATTGTCGAACAACATAAATCTCGTGTCTGCATTCTTCTTTCTATAAATTATTTTGTTGTCCAACAATTTATAGCTATTGCATTTAAGTCTGTCATTGGGATTAATTTTCTTTGCATATCGACCTCTTTCGTGGGGGCAAAATTAAGTTGGATTAGCCCAATTTAACCGGAGAGAAAGAGGATTTTATTAGATCATACTACTTTACACCCTATATTTAGTAGCTCCAAATGAAGAGATGGATTATGAACATTAAATATCTATTTTCAATTTTCATACTTTTTTTCTTCGCTTCGTAGGTGGAGGATATGTATAAGAGTCGTTCACAATCATCCAAGCAACATTTATGTTCAATTATTATGTCTGAAATAAATCATCAAGAGACATGCCGCGTTTTTTCTCTTTTTCTTTATTCCCTACTTCAGTGTAGCTTGATTTTTTGTTTGAAAAAGGAAGACGAGGGAAAACCCAAGAGGGGAGGATCTGAGGTATCTAGGGTTTATAGCTTGCTCACTACTATAAATATTGAAAATAAAGAATTATAAACAAACTGATAATAGAAGCTGTTGGTCCAGTGGATTAGCCCAACGACAGAATTACAATACATATCATAAAAACTTACGAGTTCAGCAAACAGGTTGATTGATGTCTACACATCTTACAAACCGTGGACATGAAAGTAAAGTCTTGATAGAGGAAACATATAACAACATGACTTGCTGCTTAATTGCATGGAGGAGATGATCGAGTTTCACCATTTCATCAGTAGTTGAAGTTATTGAAGTTGGTGATGAGATCTTGGACATGTTGTCTTCCAATCCCTATCCTCACTAAGAACCCTGCAGATTGTTCAAGATTTAACATCAGAAAAGCAGTTTCTGGGACAGGAGTGGCTAAGATAGCTGCACTAGAAACTTTTCCCCAGCCGAAATCGAGAGCATTGAAGGGAAATTTCAACCAGTCAGTCACTATTGTCAGTTCTCGCATAGACGGGAAAAACTTGTCCGAGGACTCCAGAGCCTTAGCATATAGTTTGATGTATTCATCTGTGATCACATCTTTTGCTGCTTGAATCCTCCAAATTGTGTTGTGCAGGGGCTCTTGTAATAGATCACTCACCTTGCATGACACTGAAGCAAGAACAAAGGCATTTCCAGTGAAGTTCTTACCAAGAGGGGGATCCATCCTGCTTCGACAATCCACTGGAAATTGCAAACATATATTTGTGCGTGGGTGTAGCATAAGAGCTTTCACCCTTGCCTGCATCGTGAGAATGTCAGTCATCAATATTGACAGGAATGACTATATCTGTGATATCCCACACAGGGAAAAAGTTCCTACGCTATGTATCTATCTATAGACTCTTCTTCATCATGTAAACGTTTTTAAAGCCGTGTAAACCCTTTGGGCAGCTCAAAGGGGATAATATATACACAGATTTTATTTATTTATTTAATTTTTATTATTATTATTTCTTTTGTGTCCTAACACTACATATATGTATGTTTTTGGAATACAACAAGAGTTGTGTCTTCCAGAGACACTGTATGGCCATGGCCCTTCTTAACTATATAAACATGTTTAAAGTTGTGAGAGTTTTTTTTTACTCAAAATGAACAATATCTAGACAATTGGAAGTGGATCTCTACAATATTTAACTGCTACTAGCATAGAGATTTCTGTAAGTAATGATGTTTGTGTGTTTGATACCTTCCAGATATGTGCACATAGAACATCAAAGGTAGAACACTTTGACAGCTTGCCTTGTTCAATTGCTAGACCCTTCCATGTCACTACGACTTCCTTCCCAATGCCGAGAGTAACAAGTTGAAGCCCACCTGGAGGATCAATTTGGCTGAACGTTGTGAGTGCAGTTTCCCAACATCTGTCATTGGACGCCATGGCTTGCATGGGTATGCTATAGAGATCTTGAATTGCTGCAATATGGTCTTGTTCATATATGGAAGATGCATCTGCGGGGCTTGAATTGGGAGAATAGATAGCATGCAGAAGGCCATCTCTTGAATGATTGGGCACAAGAAGATCACACTCATCTTTCCCACTTGATACATGAGCCCAGGATGCCAGAAAGTTGAATGCTCCAGGACCATCGAACAAGGCATGGCTACTACCGACACCAACTGAAAACCCTCCACAAGCAAACCTTGTTATCTGCACATAGGGAATGTGCTAATCATTACACAGAAGAAAAAAAATTATGGAATCTACTTATCATGAAAAAGGAAAAAAAAAAAAAAATTTAAGGTAAACAACTTGTGGGAAAGTGTTATTGCATTCATTTCTTTCCTCTATATTCTGTTCTTTGAAAAAACAAAAAATATGAATCATAAATCTTGAAGCTCTATTTCCATCTTTAATCTTTAAAGTTTTTTCCCTTTTCCCTGCAGGTTAAGTGTGTAACTTATCTTTTCTTTCTTTCTTTCTTTCTTCCTTCTTTTTTTCCCTTGATTTTGTTGGGACTTAGACTTTTTAGCTGAAGTACTAAGCCAGGGTGAAACCTATGAAGAGAGGGAAAGCTGAGCAGCTAGGCTTTCAGCTATGAACTCATCAAAGAAGAAAAGCTCAAATACTAGCATCACAATAACAGTGGACACAAGAACTCAGTATATATATATATATATATATATATATGTGTGTGTGTGTGTGTGTGTATGTATAGCTATGAACTCATCAAAGAAGAAAAGCTCAACGAGATTGATGAGCTTTTTCATGATAACTAGGCAGTTATCTCTCAAACTTAATCCAGTCCTGAAAAGAAAAAAGGTTAAACAGAAATACTAGCATCACAATAACAGAAAAGAAGGGACTGCCGTCAGTGGACACAAGAACTCAGTATATATATATATATATGTGTGTGTGTGTGTGTGTGTGTGTGTGTGTGTATGTATATATATCCAATAACTGAAAAAGGAAAAAAGCTAGGGTTCTGGATTTCAGGAGCAAAGCTAAAACAGTGATAAGCTAAAGGAAGAATTAAGTAAATAAAGGGACAACATGGATCTGGGGTTTCTTCATTAGTTCATGCATGAGAACTTCAAAACTGCATGATCAGTAGTGTAACTTGGCAGATCATCTGGACTTATGGTGCAATCTATAATGAAAGGAAAATTAGAATTGAATTTTAGGGTTTTCCACATGAGCAGGTATACCAGCCTTCACTTATCCAGGCTAGGGATTCTTTTTTTAAACTTGGCTAAATCTGTCAAGAAAACTTCATGATCTTGATGGCACAAACAAAAGTCATCAGTAAATTAACTAAAAGCTGAAGAAGAAAGAAAGAAAGAAAAATTATAAATCTAGGGTTTTTTGCTTCATGGACAAGTCCAAACCTGCACAACAACCAGTGGGTTCACTGATACATCGTCAGCTTCTAGAAGCTGAGGAACCAGATTCTCGTAACATGCTTTGTATTCATGCAGACGACCAAGCTCTTCAAGCTTGGAATCAGTTGCTGCAATTATCATGGTCACACCTTCATTGTTGCAGTCGATCTCTAGCTTCCCGGTCCCTTCGTTTATCCTTAACCTCCCTGCAGCTGGAAACCATGAAACAAGCACCTTCTGCAGAGCTCTTTTAGCTCTCTCAACAACATCTTCCGCCTCAGAAGATAATTCATCGCTCAATTGAAGCTTATAAAAGAAGATGGTGTAGAGAATTGCAGGAGATATCCTGTCCAAACCAGACAGTTCTATAGTTTGTCTTTTGGACGGTTCACATGGTCTTAGAGTTAAGGTTTCGTTCAAGGATACTTTTAGCTCCATAGTTTACAAAGAAACTGATAATTTCAATGGATTTGCAGAAATTACTGATGCTGTCTCCCCTTCATTCAAAGCGAGCAAAACCAGGCCCTAGACTTATACTGCTTCAAGACCATGTATGATGTGAGGTCAACTTTTAAAAAAATAAACCTAATTCCCTAGACAGGTTAGGCCAGGTTAACGTTTCTTTTTCCTTTGTGGACAGTTGAGTAGTGGGATTAGCAATGAAGAACATTTTCCATCAGAGAATTACTTTTAGGATCATAAAAAACTCATAATAAAGCGCTTATAATGTAACATGGATTATGATTTCAGATCGGCTGGTGATTGGATTTTGTTGTTTTCTGGAGTGATTTGTATTACCTCGAGGTAGGTGAACGCTTGCTTTATATCCCTTTATAATGGCTGTCGGCTACCTTGTCCATGATTGGAATTGTTTGTGAAGCCAATGGAGATAGGAAATATGGCTGAAGAATATTGGAATGGTTTGGCATTTTTAAGAACCATTCATTTCAATCCATTGTCATCTTCCATTAACTTCCTCTCACTTTTTTCTCACCACCCAGTACACAAATAGTTGAATCACTATCATATCCTGTTGACCCGCAAACCATAATGTGTATGTGTCAACAAATCTTCAACCAGTAGTACTCTCATTGTATTTCTAAATATTAACTTTGTTAAGATATGTTACAGTCTTCTTTGGGCCTCCATGGCCCCTTGACCACAGAGAGTTTTTTTGTTTTAATGGAAGGACAAGAGCAAACTCTACGTCCATGAAGGTTTGTGCCTGCCAATGGCTGACAAATTTAGCAGAAAACATGCATCTGGTCGTTATCTGTTTTGATGTCTATTGTTTCTGCTTTAGCAAAGCAAAGACAACCATACAAAAGACCTACATATGCATTTTCTGTTTTTATTATTTAGCAATGGCAGTGGTGGGAGCTTTCTCTTTTGCCATATAAAGTGTAAGATCCAAAAAAGAATGGAGCGTCTCTAAACCCATCACTCCGGCCACTTCCGTTATTTAGTGCTAGACTTAGCGAAACAAGCACCTAGGTGTAGTACATAAAATACTGTGCAAATTGGAACACTGATAGGAGTCCTGGGCTTCACATCCCAACCAAAATCAGGTGACTAGTCAATAGCCAATTAAATAACAGCAGATTCTGTGGCTAGAAAGGCATTGATAATAGATTATTATTTGCATGCAGGAATCTGAGTTACAGCTTGGAGGTGTCTTGGTCCTTGAGCCTAAGCCAGACACGGATGACCACCTTCCTCTTTCTAGTACCTCCTTTTTGTCCTTTTTTTTTCTGCCTAGTAGTCCTACCTAAATTTTCTTCTCCACAAGCATAATAGGAACTTCCAGTAACCTGCAATATCCTGAGGGATGGGTCAAATTCAGCACTGACGTTCCCAAATACTGTGACATTTCGTTCACACATGCATTCATTAGGGAGGATGTTTCTAGGATTGAAGTTTTTACCCACTCCAGGAATGGTAATCCTGAATTACTAACCAAGGAAGTTAATTGTTTTATCTTTGATGAGGAGGGCCATATATTTCATTAGTTCCTACGAAATTTAAACAAAATGAAACTGACTCCATTCATTTTCATTAGAAGCATACTCACTTCAAGTTGGTCATTCAAAATTTGATATAGACTCTTTAATATGATTCAAAACATAAAAAAATTTCACGAATTTAGGTTGAGTATAATCATGTTTTGATCAAATTTGTATTGATCTATATAATTCGTTTAATAAATAGATAATTTTTTAATCAATATTTAATCTAATTCATCGATTTAATTATCATACTTATTAATGTAGTTATAATTCTAAACTATCTAACTTATTTTAAATTTTCTTTTGCATAAGTTAAATGAGTCATAAACATGTCGGAACATTAATCTTATAAACTTGTAAATCTAAGTCAACTTTATTATTAAATAGGACAAAAAACATTATTATTAAATAAGTTGCATATTATCCGTTTAATAATTACGTCATATTTATATTTATGCTTTTAATCGTGTTTGTGTTTGAGTTTAACTATGTAGTAAAATATCTAAACTTTAACATAACGTGAACAAGATTCACAGATTCAACTTAGAATAATAAGATAGGTAGGAATACTCAGCTTGCATGTTGGGAAGTTTAATTTCAGATCATTACGGTTTTAGATCAATTTGCAAGCTGAACAGTACGTTTCTTAATTTCCCTTTACTCTTTCTCTTTGTTAAATTAATTATAATCATATGGATATAATGAATATATAAACAGGGTTCCAAGTATACTACGATTTTCAGGCTATAAATGATCTAATGGTTGCAAATGAACTCCCATTTTTTATTGGCATTTGACATCATCTCTGTGGCCAACAGAAAAATATAGAAAAGCAAAACAAACTCCCACTAATATTTATTTTCCAAGATTGGACTGAAAATTAAGACATCTTAGTCCCATCTTTTATTTATATAAGATGACAAGTTCTTCAAACAGATGTTCCCCAAACAGACGCAGCAGAAATGCTTTTGATTCTTCTGAATCTGTCGACAAGAAACATCATGAAAAACTTATCCTTTTCCTTCATGATACATTATCCAACTGCTTCACCACTCACAGTTATACAGTAAGAACAACACAAAAGGTAAAAGCCATCAAAACACAAACACCACCACTTCAAACAACCTTTATTAACAAGGATGATACTCCACATGCAATCGATCTTCTAATTAAGCATCCATGCATATCCAATTGCATTCAGTACATCCATGAACTTCATACTCTGCATTGAAAGAAATTAAGCAAAGAAAACGAGATGAATGAATATTAGTAATCCTGCAGATGAACAATAAATAATGATTATGCCCTTTAATCAATCAAAATCATGCATTTTACATACTGTTGGAAGGATATTTTTATTTTCCCTGCATCTGGATCAGCAATGGACGCAAAAGCTTCTTGAGACAAGTCGATGGTGCCTCGACAGCCAGGTGGGCAGTAGTCGACGATCTTCACGACCACGGATTGATCACCCCGGCAAGGGTGAGGGTCCCCAGCGTTGGTTGCACCCTCGCATTTGACCTCATAATTCCTTCCACAAGCGCCGCGGTTGTCCCAGATTGCATCACTCGCTGCCGCAATCATCACACCATCATCTTGAAAACCATTGCAAGAGGAAGCTGCATATGAAAGGGAAAAACACCATTTGATTCATATAAAAGCAAGAAAGAGAAATAGTAAGCAACAATTTTCTTGCTTTTAAATCTTTTACTTTCATTAGTATGCTAAAATTCTAAAACTTTACTCGGATCAAGGATACGGTGCCGCTCCACTCTTGATCTTATAATGCCACTTTAGAATGATTTCATATATCATGGCCAGTGGCCACATAAATACGACTTTATATATAAGAATCCCATATTTTAATTTTAGTTTTTTCCCATCCAAGTATAAATGATTAACCTCAATTCTAGTGCACAAATCAGATTTTGGTTGACTAAGGAGTTAAGGTTATGGAATTAGAAAATGAAACAGTTGGAAGAATGCTAATTTATGGGGGCTTACGAACGTATGGAGGAGTATAGTAGGTTGCAGTCCCTGTATCTGCAACTACTGTCTTTGAAAAGAAGCAAAAGGCTAACGCCATGACAAGGAAGAGGAGACCTCGCAGCGCTGCCATGACCACAAATTTCTTTTGCTAAACAGGCTTAATTACCAGTGATAAGCAATGATCATCGTTAGGCTTAGAAAAGAGGTATTTATAGAGGATCTGTGGGGACATGGTAAGTATAATATAATTCAAGAATTACATGTGGACAATCGCATGGTAATACTGCACCACAAGCATAACCTATTGGAATCCACGATGTGGACAAGATTAAATGGTAACTAAAGAAAAATTAAAAATGACCCAGTATAATGGGCCCTTCCATGATTAAGTTTCCACCCATTTCTACGCAAATACTGAAGTCACCCAGTTCTTTCTTGTTGTGTGTAGGTTGCCTTACTATCCACCCATCAATTTTTGGCAGTTCTTTTTCAGAAAAATATAATAGTAATAATAAGAAGAAGAAGAAATAAATCAGATGGTGAGCAAGGGAAGGTGACCACCAACAAATTTATTGGTTGTGTGAGTCACTGATATTGATCGATATTCTTTTTTAAGTCAAGATGAGTCGTGTTTGTATCCTTTTGCATTTGCCCATATGTGGTTAATAATAAAAGTTTTTGGTTTGTTGCAGGAGGGTGAAATTTGGCCGCGTGTGGCTTTACCATGGAAATAGAACGGTTCCCTTTCTTCTTTGTCTTCAAGTTAGGGAATGGAAAACATTAGTTGGTTAAACCACTCAATGGCACGCACATGCATCCAAACTGACCCTTAAGACTTTCAGCATTTTCCTAAACTTGATATCGTTTTAGAACAAACAATATTCCAGGGGTCTTGATCTAGATTGACTTGTATACAAAAGATCTCTGTGAGGACAAAATCAGCTTACTCCAAAAGAAAACAAATTGCATAGTGTAATATGAGAATATTTTCTGTGTGTCGTATTGGTGACATAAGTGCACTTTCATTTGTAGTGTGAGCTTTTGAGAATTGGAAACCATTTTATCAGAGAATTGAGAAATTGTAGATTAACAGGAAAGACAATCCATAAAGACTCAACAACTTAAAACCTTAAAACTAATTGGATTTGATAAAATAGAATGATTAAAAAGAAATAACAACCAAATCTTATCCCTACAAAATAAGAACTTGAATTTATTTACTAACTAGCTCTTAAATCTCTTGTTATTAACTAACTCTTAAATCTTCAATTCTTAACTCCTAAATCTTCGACACTCCCCTTCAACTTGGTGCATAAATGTCTATCATTCTCAACTTGCTAACAAGAAATTAACTCGAAGTTAAGCCTTAGGAGTCCCCTAGTTAGGATATTTGTTATATGTTGTGTTGTAGGAAAGATCGACAAGCATATAGCAACAGCCTTTAAGTTTATCCTTTATGAAAAGCCTATCAATCTCGACATGTTTTGTCTTGTCATGTTGTATTGGATTGTGTGCAATATTAATGATTGTTTTATTGTCACAATACAATTTCATAGGAAGCGTACTAGACCTCCTTAGTTCTTCTAAGACATGTTTCAACCATAACATCTCACAAATCCCTTGTGTCATAACTTTGAACTCTACTTCGACACTACTTCATGCCACCACACTTTGCTTCTTACTTTTCCAAGTAATCAAGTTACCTCATACAAACATATAGTACTTGAATGTAAATCTTCTATCAATGATTACTTTAACCCAATTGGTATTAGTGTAATTCTTAACTCCTTGTTGCTCATTCTTCTTGAATAATAATCCTTTCCTTAGAATACTCTTGAAATACCTTATAATCTCGTAGACAACTTCAAGGTGTTTTTCATATGGAAAGTGCATGAATTGACTCACTAAGCTTACCACAAAGGCAATATATAAAGGTGTTCCTTTGTAGTTTTTTCCTAGCTTCAAGTTGTATCCTATAAGAGTGTCAGTCAATTTGCAACCACTCATACTAATTTCTTTTAGGAGATCAAGGACCTTCATTGTGAGATAACGAAGCCCTTCTTGGAACATGCAATTTCCATTCCAAGAAAGCACCTCAATGATCCCAAGTCCTTAATCTCAAATTTAGAACCTTTCTATCTCAAGCAAGTCATCTTCAATGAGAATATCATCTACATAGGCAATTAACATGGTTATCTTCCATTCGGGTTAGAACTTCATAAATAAGGTGTGATCAATTTGCCCTTGAGTATAACCTTGTCTTGTGATTGTTTGAATCCATATAACAACTTCCTTAACTTGCACACCTTTTATCTGAATCTTTCGATAAAGCCCCAAAGGGAGTCCATATAGACTTCTTCTTCCAAATCATTCTTGATAAATGCATTTTTTACATCCAATTGCTGTAAAGTCAGTTTAGATTTGCAACAATTGATAAGAGCACTTTTGCTATGTTTAGCTTGGCTACTAGAGCAAATGTTTCTGAATAGTCAAGACCATACATTTAAGTGAATCTATTCACTACTAGTTGAGCTTTATATCTTTCTAGAAAGCCATCAAAGTTGTATTTCACTATAAAGACCTATTTTCAGCAATTGTGGACTTTCATTTAGGAAAACTTACTACTTCCCATGTCTTATTCTTCTTAAGGGCTCTCATCTCTTTAAGAACAACTTCCTTCAATTCAAAAACATTGTATATTTTTAGAAATGTCTATGCTAGAAAGTTGTGAAGTAAATGTAAGACAAAAATAAAACTATTTTTCGTAGGACATAAAGTTAGACAAAGGATGTTTAGTACAACCTAGTATTTTTCCTATAAGCAATTAGAACATCCAAATCATTAATAGACTCAATTTGGGAATCAAAAGAATTGAACTTAGGTTTGGCATGAGTATTTCTAAAACAGGAGTTACCATGAGTATTGGTGCTTTTGAAGGTAATTGAGAAGTTTTTTTTTTAATCTAGGATAACCATCACAAGTGGCGTTTCTAAAGAAAGAATCTTCATTGTCTCAAAAATAACATTCTTTCCAAAAGAATATTTTCCCTCGGTTCTTTTGCGTTGATAACATTTTAGAAGATGACGATGACGTTTTCTTAATTTCGAAGATCAATCGAGGGTCACAAGTGGCTTATTCCCGAATGATCTTGTTGAATGACGAAGAACGCGTGTACGAAGTTACCTGATTTTCCTTTCTAGATTTTTGAATTTCCCCTCCCTCCTAAATAGAAAACACCTCTATTTATAGGTGAAGATAGAGAATTTGAATTTCAAATTCTCGAATTTTAGTTGTTTAATATAAAGGATTTAGTTCTTTGATTTTAGCAAATTTTCCTCTCAAGGAGGTTTTACCAACAAGATAATAATAATAATAATAATAATTTTTTTTTATTATTATTATCCTTTTTATAGTTGGAGATTAGGGAAACTTATCCATAAGAGGATTTTTTTTATAAAAAAAAAAATTATTCATTTTGAAGACCAAATTAGTGGTAATTTAATCCACTAATTTTTTTATGTCTACAAGATGATTATTAAAACCATTTTTTTTTTCAAAAGAAGTGATATCCATGATGACAAACATTTTTTTTTTAAAAAAATGGATTAAAACATTTGTATTTTTATTTATTTATTTATTTATTTTTTGTGTTAGAGCATAACCAAGAAAAACACATTTTTTTAGCTTTTTAGATCAAGTTTTCCTCGATTATGATTGTGAATGTACATGGACAAATGAATATAACAAAAAAAAAATTTAAAGGAATATTGATTACAATTATTGATGAAGGAAAACCATTTTTGAAAAAAATCTATAAAAAAATGTAAAACCCTTGATGGCATCCAACTAATCAAATAGGTGGTTGTAAAAATAGTCTCCTATCACAAATATTTAGGGACCTTAGCTATAAAGATTAAGGATCTAACGATTTTAAAAAGGTGTTTGTTTTTTCTTTCTGCCAACTTATTTTGTTGAGTATCATTATAAGAACTTAGGTACACAATACCATTTTTCTCAAAGTATTTCCCTAGGATTTTATTAAAATGTTCTTTCTTGTTGCCACTTCGAAAAATTTAACCATTTGTTTGAAACTGAGTTTGGACTATGTTGTGAAAAATTTTGAAAACATGTTCAGACTTAAACTTTTCCTTCAGTAAATATATCCAAGACAGGTAAGTATGATCCTTAATGAAAGTGATAAACCATCTTTTACTGGGAGTGAAAATTCTAGATGGTCCCTAGACATCACTATAAATCATAGAAATAAGTTTTGATGTTTTATATAGTTGTAAAGGGAATAAGGCACGGTAGTGTATTTTACTAACTCGCAAATTTCACATTGAAATGAAGATAGATTTTTATTGATGAATAATTTTAGAAACAAATATTTTAGATACTAAAAGCAAGGACATCCTAATCTAAAATGTCATAAAAAAATTTCATTATCACTAGTACCAGAAATTGACTTGAAACAAGTATTTTGAGGTTGTCCCCTCAAGTTAGATCCATCTTTAAAAGTGTAAAGTCCTCCACTTTGTCTAGCACTATCAATCGTCTTTCCCAAGTTCAAATTCTAAAATTCACATTAAGAAGAGAAGAAATTAACTTGACAATTTTGATCATGAATTAGTTGTTGACATACAAGAGATTACATGACAAATTAGGAATATAAAAAAACATTATGAAAAGTGAGGAATGAATAAAGAACTATGGATCTTTTTCCAACCATAATCAAAAAGAATTCATCAACTATTTTAATTTTTTAATTCTCTACATAAATAAATTTTGTAAGAAGAAAATAAATTGGAAGATCCAATTATGTGATCAGTTGCACTGGAATTAATGATCCAAGGATGCGTAATACAAGTGGAATTAACACTAACAGGAGCGATTATTGTTGGGATTGAGCCCTAGAGAACATGACATGATGTAACAGATGAAGATTCATTTATAAATTTATTTATATATGTTTTTTAGTTTCTTTTTATCTATTTTACATTAATTAAATATTTTAGTATACATACCTCACATCACTTGCATTGTATATGACTTGGATACATTAGGAGTTGCACAAAATATCAAAGTCATGGGTTCCTTGTAGAGTAATGAGTAATCCGTAGTTGGTTCATGAATTTGGATAATCCATATGAAATTGCAGTGCACTACCTCCTACTTAAAATGATGACTTATCTTAGACAGGATGAGTTTATCATGGTAAGTGCACAAGTGTATGTGATGTATACTGGATAAAACCTATAGTGAATTATGACATAAAGCTATCAATTGTCATGATTCACTAAACTACTAAACTGCATGGACTCTCAACCTTGAAAGGATATTGAACCTATGTCAAAGTCAATAAAAGGCTTTGACCTATGGGTCAGGCCCTAAGGTGGTCATATATCCTTATGATTTGGGTTGTTGTTACTAAAGGCTGATAGCAACAGGTATTTTCAATAGAAACACCATGATATCTAATGGATTGAGACAACGTATTCTTTTAGGTGATCCAAAAGACATGTGATCTAGAAAACTATGGTCATAGCATTTCATTTGGTGAAAATTTGACATATGTTTATTGGAGTTAGAGTATGTCAATTATCACATAATAAATAAGATTTGTAACTCAATTATTAGAGAGATAATCTTAATAAGTGATAACACTACCTTCAGGAGTTTGCATGCAATGGATAGTGGGTCACAAACTCAATCTTCATCTCATTGTTATTTATATAGGGTATTGAAGTGTAGTTGATTCTTTTTAGTGAAATGTTGAATCAACTTCAAAATTGGATTATAAAGGAGTCCGTGCTCCTATGGGTCCCAACGGTTCCTACTCTGAGCTCATGTACAATGATGACACAATTTATAAGAGTTGGATTAACTTTATGTTCACTCTTGTGCAAAATGATGTTTTAGTAATTACGTAAGGTTGCACAATTGATAGTGAATAAGTTCTCTACTAATTGATTAATTAAATAACCATGTGTGGTTAATTAATTAATTAGGACCCATTTTGGGTTAGGCGACCCAAGTCTTGGTGGACTCAAGTCACTTAAGCCTAAGGGAACCTTATAAAGACCCTTTAGGAGTTAAGGTTTTGTAGGCATTTCATTTTGTCATCTTAGCACATGTTTTAGGTTTCTTTTAGTACTCTATAACAGTTCCTTGGTGGCTTATTGCTACTGATACAACCTACATTTTTTAGCTACCTTAGAGACAGGTTGAGAGATTGTGACTTTTAGCAACCCTAAATTAGACTTAAGATTTTATTTTATTTTATTTTATTTTTTAGGATAGCATACATAGGCATGTTTAGGTCACTTAGACACTTTCTTGATTGCCCTAGGTCACTTAGGCACAATCTTGATCACACTAGGTCACTTAGACGCCATTTAGGTTACTCTGACCCATTAGGCACCACCAATGCCCATTAAAACTCATTAGGCCAACCTAGGTCACTTAGGCCCACTTGGCCCATTAGGCATCACCTTAGACCCGCCTAGGTCAATTAGGCCCATTTGGCCCACTAAGCATTCTTAGCGTGACTTGCATGGTTGCATGACTTACATGACTAGGTTTTTATTTATTTATTTATTTTTACTATCATCAATCACTTGTTCATTTTTATTTGTTATCTTCATTTTTATTTTATTTTTCTTATTTTTTTAATTAATTAATTTATTTATTATTGTTTTATTGTTTTCTAATTTTTTTACTTATTTATTTATTCATCCAATTATTTAATTTAATAAATTTGATGCTTTTGTAAGGAAACTTACCGTTGATAAGGAAAGTGAGACTTTCTTTAGAAGACATTTTTTTGGAGAGTTTGAAATTCTAAGGATTTGTTTTAATGAGAAAGATATGGAGATGACATTGGAGTTTAAGGAAAGTGGGACTCTCTTTGGAAGAGGGGAGTTTGAAAATTTGAGGATTTGTTTTGGTGAGGAATATATGAAGATGACATTGGGGTGTAAGGAAAGTAGGACTCTCGATCTTTGGAAGATGTTTTGGGGGAGTTTAAAATTTTGAGGATTTCTTTTGGTGTGGAAAATATGGAGATGGCATTGTGGAAGATATGGAGAGATGGGAAGGAAAGTGAGATTCTCCTTCGAAGGCATTTTTGGGGAGTTTGAAATTGTAAGAATTTGTTTTGGTAAGGAAGATCGGATATTGGGAGTTTAAGGAAAATTGGACTCTTGAGAATAACTAAGAGTCCATAACTACATGTACTTTTTAATATAAAAATGAGAATTTGAAATAAAATAGGAAGATCGGAGAAAGAAGGAAAAATAGGAGACTTTATTATTGGAGAATGGATTCACGGATGAGGAGAATTCTTTTAGAGATCACATCATGGAATTATGTGAGCCTCCATATAGGTGGGAACGACCATTGGAAAGAAGGATTGACCACTTAAAATACACACGCAACAGAAATTCTTGAGGTCGGAATAGACACGCACCAGAATTTTTTTTTGAGGATATACATGCACGCACCAGAAATTAATTTTTTTTGGAAGGAGATACAGGCACCAAAAATTTTTTAAAAGGAGATTCATGGCTTAAAGAAGTAGCCAGCATGCACCAAAATATCTAAAAGAGGTTGTTGATAGAGATCGAGAGAAAAGACAGGCTACTCTTGATCTTCTCTTGAATAGCCAAAAAATTTCCAAAATTCAATCCTCAGAGTTTGAACTAAAGGAAGGAAAGCGTACTTCGCTAGCCAGGACAGACAGGGCAGGCAACTCCATTTACAACATTAGACACCAACTTTTGAAGTGTTGGCAGGGGAATCACGCACTCACGGATAGGTAAGTTTTAGATGAAATTTTAATTTTTTTTTTTTCTTTTTTGGTTTGATAGATCTTATTTTATTTAGTTATATTTTGAAATTATAAAATATTAATCTTGATGAATTTTATTTTAATTTATGTGTCTTAGAAATATTAATTTTTAGTTTGATAGATTATGTTATTTAGTTTTGTTTTGAAATTGTGAAATATTAGTTTTGATTGATCTTTGATGATATTTACTTCTTTGATTCTTAGGTTTTTAATGTTATTGATCCCAAGTTGGTATTCTTTAAATATCTTAAATGATGGTTTTGATTGATCTTGAAAGTTGTATGGATTTATCTTCTTTGATTCGTAAGTTCTTAATGTTATTGATCCCAAGTTAGTAATCTTTGAAAAACTTTAGATGATATTTTTGATGGGTTCGTATTCTTTTAAATCTTAGATGATGATTTTGATTGATCTTGATAATTGATATTTATTTCCTTGATTGTTTAGTTCTTAATGCTATTGATCCCAAGTCGGTATTCTTTAAAAATCTTAGATGATAGTGTTGATTGATCTTGAAAGTTGTCGTTTATCTTTTTTATTCTTTAGTCCTTAACACTATTGATCCCAAGTTGGTACTCTTTAAAAATCTTAGATGATAGTGTTGATTGATCTTGAAAGTTGTCATTTATCTCTTTGATTCTTTAGTCTTTAACACTATTGATCCCAAGTTGGTACTCTTTAAAAATCTTAAGCGATGGTTTTGATTGATTTTGAAAATTGTTATGTATCTTATTGATTCTTTAGTTCTTAATGTTATTGATTCCAAATTAGTACTCTTTAAAATTCTTAGGTAATAGTTTTGATTGACCTTGATGATTGTTATTTATTTCTTTGGTACTTTTGTTCTTAATGTTATTAATCCCTAGTTAGTATTAAAAAATAAAAATAAAAAAAACCTTAGATCTATTTGGGACTATAAGCTTGGATTCACATTTGACTCAAAACCAAATTTTTATCAAAAATAAAAAGGTGCAAACTGGTTTTCAACACTTTTGAGAGACGATTGTCTTCTACATCCAAAAAGAAAAAAAGTCCAGGATTTCTCCCTTTCAAAACCCACACTTGAGACCTTTAAGTTATAGAGCAAAAGATTTTAGACTTTTCATGTTGAATTGATTTGGAAATGTCTAAATCAATTCTTTGGATCCTAGATTTGTAAAAATATTATTTTTGCTTCCATTGCATAGGATCAAGAGACCTAGAAAATTAAAGTGATATTTTGGTTTTGGGCCAATTTTCAAAAAATTGGAAGTTGTGAGGAGGATTGTGAGCAAAAAATCCAAAATTTTTTGGCCTTTTTTCGTGGAAAAAAAAAAACTCTATTTTTTAAAAAATATTTATCTTTTTTTAAAAAAAAAAATTATTCATTTCTAATTAAATATTTATCTTTTTTGTTTTGAAAAAACCATTGATTATTAGCGACATTTTAAAAAAAAAAAGTCTATTTTTTTTTAAATATTTATCTTTTTTTGTTTTAAAATTATTCATTTCTAATTTATCTTTTTATTTTAAATTTATATTATCCTTTTATTTTATATTATGATTTTATTTTTGACTACTTTTCATATTTATCACATTAATACTATTTTAAAAAATCACTATCACTTTAATTTTAAATATTTTTATTTTAAAATATTTAAATATAATTTTATTCAAAAATTGTTGAAATATAAAAGCAATGAAGTTATAATATTTTATAAATTAAGATTAATTTGATAAGATAAATTATTAATATAATTTATAATCATTTTAATTATTTAAATAAATTAATGTTAATAGAAAACATTGTAACTACAAATTTGTAATAAAATTTTAGAAACTAATATCCATTTAATTTTTTTATTTAAAATGTAATAAAATATTTTTTAATAAAATTTGTTTTTTATTTTTAAAATAAATGAATATAAATACATTAAATGAATTTAAACTTAAAAAAATTGATAAATATTATCTTTAATCATATTTATATCAATTACTTTCTTATTTGAAAATTTTCTAACCATTTTCATGAATTTTAAATAATTTTTTTCCATCAATATTTTTCTCAAATATTTCATATATCCGTATTTACCATTATTTGCATAAGACTCAAGTAACTTCACACCCACACAAACCTAAATTAATTGGAATTGACAACACAAGACAACCCAAATAATAGGAACCAAATCTTATCCCTACAACATAAGAATTCCCATTTATTTCTTTAACTCCTAAATCTTCTCCATGTACCATAGCTGCCAACCAGACCTCTACGGGCCACAGGCCTCAGAATGGGCGACGGCTGGTCCGCACCAAGCTGCACCCAAAAGGGTTTGGCTCTGATCAAACTTACGCGCTGTGTCTGGTATGATCAGTTTGCGTGAGGCTGAAACATAATGGCATGGGCTCGAGTCAAAAAGTTAATGCACAACTGGACCCAATCAATATGCTTCATGGACCACAAATACAAACATGATCAAAAGTTCCATGGCTTTTCATGGGAAGCAAAAGGTCTGGTATAAAATAAAATTATACAAATGAAGGTATCGAGACTAGCTCGCCAAAATATAAGTTTCAAGGAAAGCATACAAGAATATCTGATTTACACTGTGACTCCCTCCCCTTCTAAACATCTATACACAAGTGGGGTCGGAGGATTCTGTAGTATACACCTCGACGGTTATCAAGTTAAATTGAAGTTGGTTAGAAATGACTGCCCAAACCAGTATTCAATGCCGGTCTACAAACACAAATCCAAGGGAACCACCCTTTAGCCAAAACACACCAGCAGAGCGTGGAAAAATTGTTGGTACTGTGCAGCCCACAAAACTGTCAAATTTATAATTGCAGCAATTACTGGAGGGGATCGTGTTACGATTCTGAAATGGGTTTGGATTTGAAGAACTTCGCAACCGCCTGATACAGATTCTCTTCCTCAAAAGGCTTTGAGACATAGCCATCCATCCCACATTTCAGGCACTTGTCGTATGTGGCGTGAATCACATCAGCTGTCATGGCTAATATTGGCACATGCCACTCACCTTTTGTAGCAGCTCCCTCAGGGGTGCATCCTCCATTCATCTGTTCATTTGCCTTACTCTCGATCAGCCGTATTCGACGTGTTGCTTCAAACCTGAAATAAGAAAACATGAAAAAAAATTGTTGCCATTGAGTATGCATCTCTGCAGATTTAGATCAGTCCATAGCATCTGACATCTATTCACCATGTGGAGAAAAAGGTTGCCATTATGTGGAGAAGAAGGATGGAATGAAGTCACTTCTTGCAACTCTAAATCATCATACGAATACAGGACCTTATTAACTAATGCCACATAACAGAAGCATTATTAACTTCCATGGTGAGATGACCATCCATGTCAAACTTCACTTCTAGAATGAAGAAAAGAAACTTAAGTCTTTCACAAAAATTTTTAAAAAATACTCAATGATGTCAATGGTCAGTGTTCTCTTCACCAAGTGATTCTATATTTTATATTTGTTTCTCTATATATCTTGACACAGAAGGGTTACTTTACAAGACAACAGAGTTACGCAAGGTCTCCTTTCAAAAGGGTTGATAAAGTAAGAATAAAACTAATGAATAAATATACCACTGTTGAAGGAAAATTGGGCAATTAGGTGAAGTTCACAATTTTGAGTTCTTGAGCAGCAATAGGGTGATTCTCCAAAGACAAAAACAGAATTATGCAACAAGAGTCAACAAAAAAAATCTTCAATACATACCCATCCATTTCTGGCATCTGAATATCCATGAAGCAAGCATCAAAGTTGTGTGGTAACTGAAGCAATTGCAATGCAGCTTTGCCACTCTCAGCACACTCCACATCAGCCCCAAACTTTTTGAGTGCACCTGCAGCCACTCTGCGGTTTACCTTATTGTCATCAACAACCAATATTTTTTTGCCACAGAGTAAGCTCTGAAGAAAAGCAGATCCATTAAGCATGTCTTTCCCTTGCTGCCTCTTCTTCCCCAACCCTAGCACTTGTTGAAGACATGCTGCAACCATGCTAGCCCTCAAAGGTTTCATGATCACAGTATCTGCAAAGCCAGCTGCCTTTGCTTTATCAAACTCTGCACTGCTAATATTGGTTGCAAGAAGGATCATCTTAGGTAATTTCAATGTGTGTCTATTCTGTTTCCAGTCCAATAGCCGAAGATTCAGATCAGCATCCTCCTCAGAAATCCATGAATCCTTCTCAACCAGAATCATATCTGGCTGATTTCCACTTCTGCCATATAAAAGACATCATTCAATGAGTTGATCATATAATTACTAAAGATCATAAATGGTGGATCTGTCTCAATTTTCTATTTGTAATCGTTTCCCCAGCATAAGTTGTTTACCCTGCTGGGGTAACTTCAACTGACTATCTTGTGGGAATTGAAGCTAGCATTCCAGTTCAAGTAGTGTTAGGATTTCTCTATAGGCATCAGTTGTTGAGTTCTGATTGTTCCATAAGCTCTCATAGCAAAGCTTATGTAAGAGTCCACCTTCATATTTAGGAATGACGTTGTTACTAAAATGTTTACATAGCTACCTTTTTTCTGGGTTACCAAGAATTCTTTACTCTTATCTCCATTATCCATTATCAAGTAAATTTTTCTTCATCACCTAGCCTGAGACATAGACCAGACAAGGTGAAACAGAAAAATCCTTGTGTTTTATGTCAATTTCTTTGAGAGCCAATTTTTGGACTACAACCACAAATGAGGACAACCATTGGAATTTCCTTTGTTTTTCTTTTTCAGGACTAGTTGAGAAAAGTTCAGACAATGTGAATAACAAGAACACTGAATTTTCAAAGCCACCAAAGAAATCACAGATATATATGAAATACGAAAACCAAACAAAACTTTGGCAACTTTTCAGTATGGGCAGAATTAAGGTTTTCCTTCCTTTTAGCAACAAATAGGGGAGCCAGTATCCATTTGACTGTGACTCCCCCTTCTGTAATCACAAGAAGAGGCAGGAAAAGGTAATATCAAAGGCCCCAGTTTGCCTGATATCAGATCAGAAAGGAAAATCAGGCCTTGGACCAAAAGAGGAAATGCAGTTAGGACCATTAAATCTGAAATTTCAAATCCTTCACTAATAATACTCACAGCTAAAAAGCTAAAGAACTTACCCAGATGTCAGAGAACCATTTTTTCCAGTTATTGCAACTGCCTTCTTGATGCTATTAGCAACTTCAACCAGGATTCCAAGTCTCTTCAGATGGTACTTGGTTACAATAGCTCTAACCGGTCTTCCATCAACTACAATTGCTTTTAGTCCTCTAAAACCAATAGGCAGATCATCTGAATTACTTTTCTTCAGATCACTAAGTGCATTTTTCTTACACCTCCCAAAGTCAGCAGTAAACGAAAATGTGCTTCCAATCTGAGGCCGACTTATGAATTTTATCTGACCACCCATCAGCTCTACCAAACACTTGCTGATACTCAGACCAATACCAGTTCCTCCATAATTTCTAGAGGTTGAACTGTCTGCCTGCATAAAGGGTGTGAAAACTCGACCCTGAGCACGCAAAGGGATCCCAATTCCTGTATCCTCCACAGACACCATCAAAGTGACTTTCTCAGAAGCTTCACTGGTGACTGTCATTATATTTGAAGCATCAGATCGCAAATCTTCATCAAAAATTAAATGCTTAAATCTATCCCAACTGTTCTGGTCATCAGCTGCTTCACAACCACTTAAAGTTCTAAATTGACTGCCACCATTCGAAACTAAACCTTCATCTGATCCTCCATTCAAACATGTCTCAGCTTTAGCATCCATTAGAGCCTTTGTGTGTTCAGCTAAATGGACTTGAACAAATATGTGCCCTCGCTCAGTAAACTATCAAAAGCAAAATCCAATGAATATCAATTATTTCTGGAGGTAGATGTGCAAATACTACAATTGACTTTACATGGTGCAAGATTAACTTTAAAGGAGAGCTCAAATTAAGTTCTTTTTTTGTGACTGCAGACACAATGCTCCACCAGTCCAGTAGATCATCAAACACAACAAAAGAAACAAAAATAAAATAACATATTTTCAGCTAGTGACTTGAAATAACAAGGCTCGAGTGATTCACTTACTTTAACAGAGTTGCCCACAAGATTTGTAATTATCTGTCGAAATCTCCCAGGATCCCCAATAACCATTTCAGGAACTTTATCAGAAACAAACACGGCCAGCTTCACTTCCCCAATTGATTATGTACCACCATGTCAGAAAGTTAAAGAGTGTTAAACAGCATCATGACAACCACCAGCCATTGATTTCAGAAACCCCAAAAAGAGAAAAGGAGTAAAAAGAAATGAACAAACTCAGTTCAAACAGGCAAAATACAAGCTACTTCATATTTTATGGACTACAAGAACTACATCTAAAAAAATGAAGAATGGAGCAATCTTTAGCCATCTTTTTGTGTGGCAAATATTCCAGCCAAGAAAAGAAAAGGGACAGATAACAATTGACTAGCTTTTATCACAGTTCAGTAAAAGTTACCTCAAGACCTTTGTGCCTAGACTTCTCAGAAAATAGAGAGAGGACATCATCTAGTATGGATCGAAGGTTGAAGGGGACTGCTTCGAGCTCTAATTTTCCAGCTTCAATTTTTGCCCGGTCAAGAACTTCATTTATTAATGTTATTAGTGCCTTTCCACAGGCTTGAGCAGTTTGAGCATAATCTCTCTGGGTTGAACTCAAATCGGTATCTAGGAGCAGAGCAAGCATTCCTACAATTATAGCGAAAACAGGGATGACATTACTGTTAGACAGATTTAAGTGCCTAAATTTTACTTGTTTTTAAAAGAAAAATTGTAAAAGAGGATGTTGACCATACCTAGGATGCCATTCATGGGTGTCCTAATTTCATGAGAAACAGTAGCCAGAAACTGGAATCAGGAACATAAATAATAATCAGCTACAACATTCATAGTCTACAAACAGGGAGTAAACTATTGCTCTAAAACAGGTTCAATACCATACCTGGGATTTGGCGACATCAGCAGCTTCTGCTCGGACTTTTAATTCCTGCATTTCATGGAAATCGTCCTCAACTTTAACAATGTGAATTGCGGCACCATACAAGATATAACCTACTAATAAACCGATTACAAAGAATAGAAATGCGGTGGTGAGGCTTGTCCATGATGTGGGTTCCTTCTGATGATATCTACAGAGTACCCAACCGATTAGTATCCCATAACAGAAACCTCAGAACTTTAACTTTTGTTTGAAATAACCACCAATCACTAGATGCACTTACCTACATATCATTTGGTGCTTCCTGAATGGATCTCCAAAGTCAAGCTTGCTCTCATGCAAAAGGGACATGTCAACATCTTGATATTGGCGTCCATACATAACCAAGGGATCAGAAGAATTAGTTACATCATAGACATTCACCAAAATTGCCTGATTCCCAGCAAGTTGCCCAAGTAAATTCTCCACCAGGGACTCCACATCAAAGGCTCCACCAAGGTATCTGCTTTCAATCAGAATTTTCATTTTACCCATGAATGCATCCAGAACTTCCATATGAACAAACACACAAAATTGAAGTTGAATTAAAATGAAGGCATACACTTATCACTCATATACAGAGCTTCCACACCATACTGTAACATGCAAAACTGGTAAGCATGTAATATTATAACCAACAATCCAGCCTTACCTAATATTAAACCAAAGACCCAACCACAGACGTGAGAATATCACATGGATACCGTACTCACATGCAATCCTCTGAAAATGAACAACATAAAAGGTATGCCATTACTTTATTTTTTTTCTTTTCTTGTATCAGGTACTGCACAGTTTATACAAAAACGTCACAAATGCAGCAAGCAACAAGCCAATTAATGGTCCAATATCATCAGCTTTTCATCCCTTCATCATTTTGTTACAAGGAGGCCTCCATCATTTCTAACTCATGTTTAGATTTGATATAGCCTTCCCAGACAAAAAAGAGAGAACAATTAAGGGCAAAAGATTGCCTACTAAATGCCTGAATACTCAACCATAAAAACTGACACACACAGTCCATTTGGAACATGGTTCAAAGTCACAGTATCGGTCATTGACTCGGAGGGTTCCAAGGCACTTTAGTCTCAATGTCTCGGCTCAATATTGAACTATACGTAAATAAGATGGATTAAGAAGTTAAAAAAATTATAAAAATATTGTGAAAATTATTTAAAAATAAATATAATTAAATAAACTTTAGAAACTAATAAACTTTAAAACATATTAACATAATAATAAATGTAATGGTTTCAATAAATTATTAAGAACAAATTAGCATATAAAATAATATATTATATTATGATATGATTAACATAAAAAATAATCCATTAACCAAATTGAAGTAATATATATCATAGCTTAGCATATAAAAATAATAATCTTCAAATTCCAATTTATAAGACGCATCAGCATTTGAAGTAATCAATAATTTACCCCTTTTAATATAAAATAATGTATTTACCCCATTTATCTTCAAATCCTCAATCCCACACGACATACACAGAGAGTACCCCATTTAGCAAACGTAGAGAACCTCCTCTGCAACTGCATGCCCACACCACCGGAGTCGGAGCAAAGAAAAGCAACACCTACATGCAGAGATCGTCGTTGATGGAAGAATCTAATGTTTCTCACCGGTCAATGACATCATTGATAGGAAGGATGTCTTCTTTCTTCTTCTTCTTCATCATGGGTAAGGGTCATGGGTTTTGAAACTCTTCTTTTTGAAGAAAATCACTGATTTTTCAGAGATTTCTCAATTTCGGATGCTCCTTGTGATTTGAAAGGGGAAAAAAAGATTTATGGGTAAAACAAAGGAATATTCGGATCTTCAACCGAGTCAACCCGGAATCTCGAGTAAACTGGGTTTAACGATTCTTGGGCGAGTTTGTGATTAAGATGGTATCGGGTATCTAACTCAGCATGGAAAGGCCCAAGGCGGATACAATTCAGCCAATACTTTGAACCCTGATTCGGAGGTGTGCATTAAACATCACAAATTCAAAATGTTTTAGCAATTCTATCAGTTTACACTTCCTCCATTGCTAACATGTGCATTTCCAGGCATGTAAAAGAGTCTTAATCATGAACAGAAATAATATCTTTCTTCCCTTTATTTTCAGTATATGAAATCCCTTAAAAGTAAAAGTACAGTTGTTCACTAGTAAAAATTTTCAAGACATCTAAATCCCAGCAACTGGTATAGTTGGTAGCCTAGATGACTATATGAGTTCAAGGACATGTTTACAAGTACAAATTGAAAGAGGAAAAGGAGTGGCATCAGAGAAAGATCCAACCATTCATACTCCAACAATCTATTCTCATAATTACCAAAGTGACCTAATCCTTACTTTTGGAAATTATGGAAATCCAACATAAATTAGATTCACAACATAAAACCAACATATACCCAACATAATTTCCAAATATGTGTCAAGTTGAGAAATGCATCCTCAACTTGTTTCTTCTTAAAATCGTCAACCATAATGCAGTATGGACACACCTATATATTTCTAATCTTACACTCTATCACTGATTAATAACAACATTTATCATCTAAAGCCTGTATAACACTAAGTCACTAACAGAGAAGCACACCTTCATGTAAAAGCATTGAGCAGACAGATGTTTAACTATTTTGGAATTTCCAAGGAAGTGGCAAAATGGAATTAGTATTATTTTAAAAAACAACCAACCTTTAGATTGACCTACAACATAGCCCACCGGCCACAGCTATCACACTAAATAGAACAAGATGTCATGGCTAAGTCTCACACATCATGAAATGAAAAGATAACCAACTCGTTTGAGATTCAAAGCTTATCTAGAATTAACAAAAAGGAGACAGAGATAGATCAGAGCAAACGATTGCATGGGATGCAAACAACGTGACACAGGTAACCTCATTAAGATTTAAAGCTTGTATATGAGTCTATTGGAAATTCACCAAGATCAGCTGAAAGAATCAAAACTTCAAATTAAAACTACTCCTATCTTGAAACCTATTCATAATAATATCCAAAGCACTAAGATTAGCTCTAGTGGAACATTGTTTTGACCCCTTGGCACATGAGAAAATCTTATTTTATTTCCAAGGCAGCAAGCAATAAGTAGGGAAGAACTACTCTGCATTGCCACCAAAGTTGTACCAAAACGTGAGGAAAATAAAACATCTGAATACTTCTAAGTAACTGAACTGCCCCATGGGAACCGGATCCTTCAATTTTGCTCCAGGTTTAAAATGATTAAATTTATGAATCACGATGGGATACCTTAATCATGCAATATGTGCAAATTACAGCCTCCAAGCAATTAATTTCTTCAGCAGGCATCAAATGAAAAGAAGGATAGACTTGGTGGTTTGAAATCTCTCATACAACTTGAGATACTTCTATTCCCTACTGGTTCCTCAAGCATTTTGGATCTTCAAATTGAGTGATAAATTTCCATTTTGAGCTAAACTTTTCCCCATTAAATCCAATTGTCAACAGCTTCTTCAATCAATTATTCCAAAGATAAAATTGGTATGAATAGACTTTCAATGACAAATATATAGCAATAAAACAGAACTCACCCTGCAGTTGCTTCAATGCGCTGTTCCACTGTTGGGTTGGGAGGAAGCTTGGACTTGTAAACAGGGAATGTCAACACAACGCCAAGATGATGAGAACCAAGCAGCCTGAAGGGGCTTGTCAAGACGGCTTTCCCAGTAGCCCTAGCCCTCAAAATGTTTTCCCGATCCTCCTGCATCAACCATATGTTAACATCCCAATAAATAAAATTCCAAACAATTGAATATCACAGAACCAAGAGTTCACCTCGCCAGACATCATATCAAGTGATTCAATGTAGGAAACAGTTTCCTGAGAAAATATCACAGGTGCATACTCGTCTCGAATCGGCGAAGCCTCTCTCTTCATTGTCTTTATAGTCCACCCATGTTGCTTCTCAAATCTCTCCCTCTCTGAATAAGCCACTCTTTGTGCATAGGCCACCCCACTCAGTAAAGGCCGCTCAAAAGCTGTTCTCGCCGTGTACTCAGCAAAAGTTTCCTGCATTTCCCGCAAGAAACCATTCCCACAACACAAACAATCAAAAAGACAAGAAACAGAAATCAAATTCCTAGATGAATAAAAGTGAGGAACGAACTTGGTCAATGGCAGATGGGTTTTTGTAATAATGAAAGGTGGAGACGAGAATGGCGAGGGCGTGAACATGGTTAACACTAACGCTGAATTGATCTTGCAACATTCTCGCTCGCTGATCACACATGCTCACAAGCACTTCCTCCCTTCTCTCCTTGTTAGCAGCATCCATTTTATTGTAGACGAAGTTACTGAAAACGGCCATCAACATGATCCAGAACACCAGAAATTTTGGAAGCCAAGCCCTGTTGGCTTGAATAAATGTGTAGCCTCTTTTGGTACCCATCTGCTCGTTCAACCTCACCGCCACTGAGTGGTGGCTCTGCATCTTCAGACCCATCAAGAAGGCTTCTTTCTCTGCTTCTCGCCCTCTCCCTTTTTCCCACTTCAAGCCCGAACTAGAAAATCCCCAAGTTTCAGAACCACTTTTTCTGCTGTAGAAACAAAAGGGCACTCTAAACTTGGAGTAAATTATCATTATAGCATTGTTTTTCGTGATTCAAATATCAGCCAGAAACAAGAATGAGAAACCAAATCCCCTTCTCTCTATACAGACATTTCTACATTTCCAAGAAATGTCGAAATTTCTACAAATACAACCAAGGGAACACAACCGATACCCCCTTTCCTCTCTCTCCTCTCTCCAAAACTGCCTCCCCAAATTTCTACACCGGACAGAGAGAAGAGAACCCAGAATTCCAGAAGGAAAATATCTCTCACTACTTAGACAACAAGCATGGCGCGTTGCAGTTCTCAAAAGATGGACAAGAGGCTCAAATTCCAAGAAGTCTCTCCATCCCTACAAGCCTTCCTTTGCTTTGAGGCCTTGATTGCAAAGGAATTATAAAAAAAAAAACAATATTACAGAAAACTCTAATCATGCACTGTTTACTTGAAAGCGTGAAGTTTAGTTGAGGCGTCAGGACAAAGAAGAGCACGTTCGCTGTGTCTCTAACTTTCTACTTTATTTATCAAACAAAGGAAGGAAAATCAAACCCCCATATTGACTCCATTAAACTTTTAACACCAGCTAAGCACAACCCACATCCAAAATACAAAAGTGGAGAGATTTTTAGAGAGAGAGATAAAAAGGCAATTGCTGTTCAAGTTGAATGGAACCAAACCAACCTGTTCTTTTGGGTGACATTGAATAACAATTGCATTGTGTGCTGTGTAATGTGAAATGCTCCTCCCTGTCTCTCAAGTTTTTCTGTATTTAATAATGAGAGAACCCCTTTTTCTTTTCTTTTTAAAGCAACTCAATCGAATTTTAGGATTTTTTGAAGATACGCTCTTGTCTCCCCTTCAACCATAAACTAATACCCAAATGCTCCTCTGCTTTCTCCTTTCTCTCTCCTTCTCCAGCTACTCTCACAGACAAAACATTACATGCATTGCCCTCAATTTTGGAGCTTCAACCCAAATGTTGATTGGAGGGTCAGAGCAGACCAGAGCAGCCCAGAGCAGAGAAAGATTCAAAGCAGCTCAGGGGAAAAAGCCCACTCAGTATCTTGAATTTTAATCAGCGCATCACTTGATTGATTGTGCTGAGAAATGAGAATTGCTGTGAGTCCTTTTATTTTTCTTTTGTAGTGATCTGATCTGAGAGCCTGAAATCATGGGGTCTGGTTGATGATACCGTTGAAACTCAGACAAAAAACATCGGACCCCACACCAGATCAAAGCTGCCAACAGATAGAAACATGGGGGTTACTGTAGGAGTGAGGGACACTGGATTCTTTCCTCCTTTTCTTTTGGCCTTTAAAAAATCGGTTTCGCATATCTCTGCGATAATGACATCGCGACAAGGCTCGGATCTCATTCGTCCCTAAATGACTTTTTAGTTATCATTCCCATACTATATTACTAAAATACCCTCTCCCCAGTCACCCCTTCATCCTTCTAAGCAAAATTCTATTTTCGTCCATATTTTAAATTATCAACCTTTTTATCTCAATATTAAAAATAAAACTTGTATATTTAATATTGCTGGTATATCGTATATCTTTTTCCTCCCTATTTTTTAATTTCATATATGGGTATATTTGTTGTTGAAATTACTAATATGGGCAGGGTTACTTACCAAAAGGGTACATGGTGAATGGATAAGAATGTAAAATTAAAAAGTGAAGATGTAATCATGGACAGTCCAAAGGGCCGGGGAGTTGTATGAAATTCTCTCATGATAGCACATGGGACTGAGCCCAATATTTTTTTTATTTTCTAAAGTTGGTAGAAATTTGTTCATTGGACTGACTTCATCCTCAAGGATCATTATTCTTGAAAGTCCCCGAATTGTTATAAAATGTACAAGCCTCAAATTTGAATGACATCTTATTTTAGTCAAAATGTTGGGGAAAGGTTAGGGGTGTTTTGGTCATTCTGAATTATATAAAAATAAAAATAATAATAATTGTAAGAAAAAGTCACCAACACGTCCAAAAGACCATTATATTTTTCGATTTAAAGACATGGAAAGAAGATTTACATGGCAAAATTCATATCAACAAGAAGTATGATGATAAGACTGGCCCAAGACAATATGGGGTGCACAATGATTTGCATCTTCACCAATAGAATTAATAATTTGATGTTATGTAACTATATTTATAATTTCATTTACATATTTCAACACTAATCCTGATTTGAAATTTGAAAGTTGATTTGGTCTAACCTTGGGTGAGAGCATCATCCCTTAAACACAAGCAACTAACGTCATAATTGCAAGTTGAAGAAGTATAGTGTCTTGTTTTTTGTCAATGTAATAGGACTTTCTTTTATATAGTACAAGCTTTCTCATAATATTAAATATCAACATTAAGTTTGTTTATTGATGATTACCGTTGTCTCCTAAGTTGGTTATATGGTTAGCTTGATTAAAACATTAAGACAAAAAAAAATATGAATGTTATATATTTAACATTTATAACTCATGATATATAATTTTACTTTGTCATTATCTTTGACTTGATTAGTATTATTCAACAAGTGTTCTGTTGTCCGTCAATATTCATATGCATTGTGATTCACAAGTTACATTAATCACTATTCAATTTACCGAAGGGAAGTCAATCTAAAGATCTAAGGTAGGTACACAAAAATCAACTAAAACCTGGAGTACATAAGTGTGATGTTATTTTGACTTTTAATTTGGTGTCTTAACCTTTTTTTAGTTCTGTCATACATTATCTCTTAATAAGGTAAATTGTAATCTTATCATATCCTTAACTATTAACACCAAGATATGTACAAAATTTATTATGGAATTCAAATACAAACATAATGGATGCTAAAGAGATCTCCCATTAAATATGATGCTTATTTGTAGAAAGTGAAGTCGAGTTTTGATACCTTCTAAATTAATTTTTCAAGTTGTTCTTATTTTAATATCTTCTTTACTATTTAGACAAAGATGGAATGTTGCCAAACATAAGCATCACTTCAATAGCAGGTTAGAATCCTCCTTTGATAGCCCTAAACATCTACAACCATCCCTACATCCATGTAATATCCCTTAGAAGATGGGGAATATCTCTTTCATATTCGATTCAACCTTCAATGATTTTGGATTTTTTTTTTCTTCCATAGATAAATGTTCTTGATGGTTGATGTGATTACTGAAAACACAGCCCATCCTCCAATGCCGTTACGCTTTCCCTGCCTAGTTTATCTCTTTGTTTTTGTGAATACAAAATGGGAATGGGCTTCTTCATTATCACTTCATGAAATGTTTTTTTTTGGGACCTAAAATAATGTTTGACTTTGATAAAATGGGATTTGCCTAATTTTATGAAGAGAGAAAAAAAAAAGGTATTGATGGGATTGGAAAAAGGGGGCAAATGTTGTCACCTCAACGTGGATTTGCAAAAAAGAAAAAGGGAGACAAGATATTGTTTTGTAGTGACATGCAGGGATGGCTTAATTAACGTATTATTTATAAAGTAAAAAGTATAATTTTAACTTTCATATGTTAAAAATGGAAAACCCATATCTCAAAAAAGTTTGAAAATGAGGAAGTGGAAGAGAAAACTCATTCCAACTCAGGTGAAATGGTCTTGTATTAGGTTAAACATAGAGAGGAGTTAATGAAGGGGGAGTGGTGGAAGAGCAGTTGATGTGAGTATGCAATTAAAAAGGGGTATCTTTTGATGGAATAAGGAGGAGATTGCATGGGGACCATGGCGGGGGGGTGTAGAGGGGCAGAGGGCAGGAGGGAGAAGAAGTGAGGGGGGAGGTTTGGTTTGTCCTCTAGCAAGGGGCTAAGGCTATCTATTTTCTGCCACTGAAAGTTTTAATGGGTGTCGGCCATGTGTTGCTAGTCAATCTATCCATCACTTTCCCAGCAAAAGTCTATGTTTCACTGTTCAATAAATGATCATCATGTCCTGCCATCCCCTCTCATATGGGCAGGTGGTTTTTTTTTCTCTGAAGGGGCAGTGCCACAGTGCCACAGTGGCACAGCTCCCTCAAAAGCTTTTGCATTTTCATTGCTCTGCTTCCCTGTGCCCCCACTGTTGTCCTTGCTTTTGGCCCCCCTTTCCTGGGGTTCCTACTTTTGGGCATGGCTGAACCATCAGATATTTCCCCTGCTCATTTCTCTGATTTAGCTTTTGTTGTGCCCTTAATGCTTAGGGTATGGGGCTTATGCAAAATTGCCCAAATGAACCCCACTTTGGGGGGCTTTCATTTGGGTAAAAGTTTCTCATATACCAAGCGCACACGCACCGGATTATTGATCAATGAGCAGATGACCAAAGTGGGCTGTGACCCTGTCACAAACTTGATGGACAGGTCAAACCAGTATTAACAAGTCTAGGCAGTGCCTAGCTAAACGGGTGGATTGAAAAATTGGTTTCAATTCTAGGGTGTCAAAAATTGAAAAATATATAAAATGAAAACGTATTGGAGAGCTAAAAGGAAAAATCTGGAAAATAGATATGAAATGATATTGGTCGGGCCATGAAGAAAGGTGAATGAGGCAGAGGGAATTTGTATCTCCCACAAGAAGACATAAGAAATGTCGTATTAGAAAAACAAGGCATATGGGATAACCGAGGCGGTGTTAAGAAAATAAACCCAAATCTACTAGAATCGCCCGGCCTCTTGAAATCTGAAATCATGCGAGCTTAGCGTGGCGCATGAGAAACGAGGTATTTTCAAAGCCCGTGACTTATTGTCCTGCTTCCAAATTCTTTGGTTTTTAGTTCAAATCTCCCAAGTCCCAAGTCTAAAACACAATCCCCATCGTATCTCCTGGTTTAATCATCCTATATCCTACAGGTCAACTCTACACCTAATTCTCTATTTTCCTCACGATCAAGTGGGTGATTAATTTTTCAAGATACTTTTGGGATCAAATCTATAATATCTCCCCTTCCTCAAAACAATACATGGAGAAAGCTAGACTTGGTATGAAAATGACACCCAGAGAGGAAGAGTGGAGTGGCCCCTGGGCCCCTGGAACATTGGGGACATTGTAGCCTTTCGGTTGCAAAAACTATAGAGTCTAAACAGCGCATCAAAATACAAACTGGCTGCCTCTAAGACTCCTATCTTCATTGTCAAGGGCCGCATCATCATCTCTTTGACCAAGTGGCCCTAAGATACGATACCCTTGGCTTTGTTTTAAAGGCTCTTGTATTCCCTTTTTCCTCATTTTTATTATTACTATACTGCAAAATATCATTCATTTTGTCGCTTGATAATCTTGTTGATACTTAATAGGATTATAACCAATTTTTTTGGCCACAAATTTTGCATTAGAAAAATAGAAATACCATCATGTTGTAAGCCGATATGGCATCTATACTGGCAACGACTGGCAACGACTGGACCAAAGTAGAAGCCCGATCCTTGATGTGACATTATGGGATAGTACCTTCATTCATCGCACGTATAAATGATGCATTCACATCATTATTATGAGTTCAGCTCAAACTTCTCTCTCTTATTTACATATTTAAATTATTTTATCCAGTCCACCCTCATCACTCACATGTCACCGCCCATTTGACATGAACCAATGAAGCCATATGGACTCCCAAACAAGCAAGCTAGTGTCCAAGCCTGGCCCAAGTTTATTAAACCCATTTTGCTAGTTGACAATCTGGCCTAGGCCTTATTGGCTCAATATTGGAAATCCTTTCTCTTTCAAGCATGAGGTTTTCATTCTTAAAACGGGCCAAACATTGGGTGGTCCATCACTCTGGGATTTGGGTTTTGTTCAGAAGACAGTGTGAAGAAGTGGTGTGATTTTAGTTTTTACACAGAATTACATATAAATATATAATATTATAGGCGGAAAATATACCTATGTAGGCATGCAGTGGTATAGGGAGAAGATATGATAACAAAATAAAGAAAGAAATAATATAATAGAAGATAAAGAGGCTACAAAAGCAAATAGGCATTGCAGCCACTAGGTTGTTAATAAATATAAGGGAAGATCGTGCAATAATATAAGAGAAGATCGTGCAAGAAAAGAAAGGTAAAAAAGCAGGGGAGATGGGTATTAAAATAAGAACAAGAAAGAAAGAAGAGGTGGAGGAAGAGGAAGTGGGCATTCGAGAATGTGATTGGGTGTGTGGGAAGAGGCATAATTATATGCACTGCCTAGTCAGACTGAGACTGAGTGGTGTAGCCTCGAGAAAGAAAAAGGGGTTTTGATTGAGGCATGGAGGGTTTGGGAGGGGACCATCTCATTTCATGTCTCGCTGCTCGAAACGTGTCCACTGCCTTACACCAGTATGGGAGGCTCCTCCTCCTCTCCTCTGCCACTTGCCACCTGCCACTGCCTCAACTTTCCAATACGTGCATGTCATGCTCTTTCCTCCCATTAAAATTAAAATCTATGACATACAAGAATTTTTTGTCACACTTCTTATGGGAATATGACTTTTGTACTGTTTATGTGGCTCATATGTGATATATCATATATGTTAATAAAGCTAGTTCATAAAGTACATTTGTCATGTCAAAAAATTGAGGACATCTTGATACTTACAAGATATGAATCTAAAAAGTGGGAAATGAGTGAAGATAGTGGGGAGTGCAATGGTTTAATTAAAATCTAAGTGGGTGGTAGGGCAGGAACAAACACTAGTGGTGGGCGGAGCAAGGGCTAATCATGGGGACCCAGTTGGGGAAATTGGGTTTGGGTCCTTTGGGAATGGCCGAGGAAGCTTCCTGATGTTACTAGAGATATCCATGAATTCACGCTTTGGAAATATACTTGGCTATATTATATGTACGAAAAGAGGGTTTTTGGGTGGATTTCCTGTTTGTTTAGATATTTGGTATAAATTTGTATGGGGCTACTTAAAAAAAAAGAAAAAGAATGAGGTTGGAGCAGCATATAGTTGTGGCATAGAGAAGATGAGGACGTGGTAAACGAAGAAGAGATGAGGGTTTTGGAGAATTTGCAGAAGGATTTTGTAGAATAGAATGGAAGTGTTGAAGTAGGTTATATAAATAAAACTGCATGCGACGTGACATATGCCAAACCCACATTAAAGGTGATGCGTTTTCAAACATGTGATAATAATCGAGTTGAACTAGAGAATTGAACAAAAACCCCGTAAGCCAATAAGCTTGGGTTTGGAGAAGGCAACAAATTTGAATAAAATTAATTGGGCTCGAGCACCGTACCGGGGAAGATTCTAGGGGAAAACGGTGAAAATTGGTGGGGCCAGAGGTGTTGAGAGTGCCATGGGTGGGGTGTGGTCCAGGGGGGGGATGTCGCCAGCGGCCACTGGCATCAATCAGGCCATTATTATGCAGAGTGAAGACGACTAATGATATGGCTGTCCCATTACAGGAGTAAAAAGGATGAATCAGTATAAGGCTACATACAGTGCTGATGTGCATGTTCATGTCATTGCGTTAGTGGGAGAGATGGGGGGAGTTATGGGGATCCATCTGAAAAGAATCTGACCATACTTCTAAAGTGGGAGGAGAACCAGGAAGAGACACTACACTTGACTCTTTGAGTTGGTGGGGACTTGCAGTAAGTACTATCCGCTTCTCTGTCTCTTTGTAGGCTGTTTTTTCTTTCTTTCTTTTTTGGAGGGGTTATTGTTTTTTTTTTCTTCTCTTTTTTCTTTTTAAATTTTCTCCGGTTGTTGGATTTGAAGGGCCCAAAATTCAACAAACAGTGGTTAGTGTATTATCTGCTTTCTCTCTGACTTCTCTGACTTCCCACCATCATCACTCTTCGGCTCCTGCTTCTCCATAATTGAACCTCCCTCTTCATAATCTAGTCCCCATGTATATTTCCATTTTATATCCTCTGGCCTCTCTCCATTTGTGGAAAAAAAACTAGGAAACCCAAAGCAATATTGCTGAAGAATAGGTCTGCACTCTGAGGAATACTAGGTATGTACTCTTGGCAGCTGTCGCATCAGCTATGGATTTGACTGTGATGATGAATTTTGATGCTTTTGTTGAGATTTCTGAACTGGTTCTTGATCTGGATTTTTTAATAGTGGATTTTGGGTCTTTTTTTTAACTGATATGTGTTGAAGATACAGATATGGTGAATGGGTTTTGAGCTTGGTTTTATTTTATGCTCCTTGAAGTGTTGCTAAGGTTTTAGTGATTTGGTCTTCTGTTCTGGTTCTGATTTATCCTTTATGTACATATCTTGAATTATCAAATTTAGGGTTTCTGTAAGGCTTTGTTTTAGATTCTTCTTCTTGTTTTGGTTGAGGATTGAAGTTGTTCATGTGTGGTGAAATGGGGAGTTAATAAAAATGTGACTGTATGACTGGAGAATCTTAGATTTGGGGGTAGACTAATTGATGAATGAAATTAAAACTTAGAATTATTTTATTTCTTGTCTCTGTCTCTTGAGCCATATCTGGAAATCATATCCCCCATCCAAAGGGGGAAAAGGATAAATCTGAAAGCCTCCAAATACAGAATGAAAAAGGTTGCTTCCTGAAATTTCATTAGGTTTTGCTATTAAAAATTTAAAATTCATATTTTATCTTCACTTTTGGATAGTGGTTCAAAATCTCTTGATGGAAGCTCCTTGCAATGGAACTTTAGCCTAAGCTGGTTATGAGGAAGAAATCACCAGTTTGTTTGGTCGCCTGCAGATACTCGGTCTCACGTGCCCATGGTCTGATTGATTGTCATTGATCATCTTAAGCCAGCAAATATAATATTGTCAGTACTTGTGTAAAATCCTCTTTGACATAGAAATGCGTATGTAGGGTGATCGACCTTACTAGGTCAGTTTTCTATTCCTGCATTATTAGATCTAGTTAAAACATTACCCACACAAAATAAGCCAATTCAAGCATCTTTTAAGATGGGTGCTCTTTCTTTGGTGGTACTGACCAGAATACTTACTTGAATAAATTGACCGTGCTCATTTTTTTTTAAAAAAAAAGTGGACCGGCCTCGTAAGACCCAGATTGCGCTGGAAATCATTTTTGTTCCATTATTTTCTTGAAAAGAAAGGATGGCCCCTTAAATATTAAATTTGAAAACCCAATCTTTGGTGTCTTCATCAAATCCCGATCAGCACCTTGAATGTCTCAGACAGTCTAAGCCAACAAGGAAATGCATTGATTGATATGAATTGAATTGCTCATGCACATGGAGTTTGTGGTTCTTCCATGGCCATGTTAAGAAATGCCAGACAATTAAATGATGGTTGCATGCAGATGAGTTAGTTAATTTTGTTTCTCAGGTGGCTGACTCTGATTTTCCTAGTATTGGGCAAGTTTCTATGTATATGTTGTGTGATGGACATAAAGAAGTAATAGATTAATATAACAGGAGCGATCCAGACCATGTTAATCTGTTCAGGAAATGGCAGCAATGTATTATAACAAGGCTGAACTTCTGTCTTGGTTGTAGATTTCAGATTTGTAATTTGGTGTTCCCCTGCACCTTCACCTTTGTCTGTCACTACTCTTGCCTAGTGATAATTTATGTTTAGAAGAAGAAATGTGTGAATTGTTTTGTGATTGGAGAATTAAGCTCACAGTCACTAGTTCTGTACAGATCCCTAAAAACTGAAGCAGTTGTATCTGGAAAATCTTTAACCCTGGTTTTTTTATCTCAGAAATCTAGTTTTCCATGATTGAGAAAGGAACAGAGTTATGACTGCATTGAGTTTAACTAAGTCCTAATTCTATATCTTGATTATTTTTCTGTGTTCTACCAGCAAGTAATTTTGGATGGACATTCCTGTCATAGGTTAATCTTTTGGACTATCGTTACATGCACATTTAGCGAGATATACTAGGTTTGTGCAAGGAGGGAGTAGCATGACAAGGTGCTTATCATAGCAGTCAGTTTTAGTTTACAATACGAGTGACTGGCTAATTGTTTTCCTTCAGTGACCCTCATGATAAATAGCATATTCCGCTCTTCTGTTGAAGCTTGCAAAAGGATGTCATTTGGCACCTTGTTGCGTGAGAGTATTCTGTAAGACAGATAATGAGTTTGTGTTTGTGTATACAAAGGAAGATGAAAACATATGGATGGTTTTGTTATTTTGAGTCAAGAAGTATTGGCGATGCTACTAACACCAATCATTAGGCATCATTGCATAATATATTATCAGATAACGAGGAAGCAGATAAGTTAAGTTTTCCATGATTAAAATGTGTAGCATGTATACAAATCAAGTGCCACACACAACACTGGTTCTAACCCTTTTCATATTATCTATGGAGGTACCTTGCTTTTTTCCTCTGTCAAGTGGGGTGCCTCAACTGTTCTTAGATCCTATCATGTAAGTTTTTGACATCTAGGCATTTATGTCCAAGTAATTAAATCCTTATTCCTTTAAACATGCAGGTTGAAAGCTAGCTAACCACCGGTTAACAGCTGCCCCAATTATACTAGGCGTTTGGTGGCTGCTTGAGATCAAGGAAACAACCTCATCACTACTCTACTACTCTACTGAAACATGGAGCCACCAAACTATAATGTTGAATCCGAAGATGAATCTGAAGTCAGTAGCCAAGTAGCGTCCAATGTATCCATCCAAGAGACTTCCTCTGATCCCTCCAAGGACAGCACTACGACATCATCTTGCCTCACAAATCTTATAAAGCTTCAGCCAGACCAAGGGTCTGTTTCTCTAGACTTAACACTATGTTTCAACCCCAACGACACCAAGTTGAAGGGCATGGGTGAGAGTAGCAGTGATGCAGTGGCTCAGGCTCCAGTGGCAACGGCCCCAAAGGTTTTCTCTTGCAATTATTGCCGGCGCAAGTTCTTCAGCTCACAGGCATTGGGTGGCCACCAGAATGCACATAAGAGAGAAAGGACACTGGCAAAACGGGCCATGCGGATGGGAATGTTCGCAGATAGATACACTAGTTTATCATCTCTGCCCCTTCACGGTTCTGCATTCCGGTCCCTTGGGATTGAAGCTCATTCCTCACTGCACCAAAGAATGGTACCGCTGGAAAGGCCTGATACAAGGGGCGGAGCAAGGTTTGAGCAAGGCTATTACGGGCTGCCAGTGTTCATAGAAGATGAAGAAGCAGAGCTGTTTTGGCCTGGGAGTTTTAGGCAGATCGGTGAAAGAGTTGGAGGCAGTGCAATTCCTGAATTGGCTCAAGGTCCCAATATAAATTTTGTACCAATGGCTCCCCCACCAACCACAGATTCGTCTTCACCTGATCTCACTTTAAAACTATAAGATTCTTTCCCCCCTTTTTTCCTTCATTTCCTCTGGACTCATTACTCCTCACAGGGTTCACTTTGTACAGCGAGATATGCTCGAGGCATGGCGGCTACCCTCGGATTTTCCTCTCTCTTTTGTTTCTTTAACTTGTTTTCTTTTCCAATGATGTGCTGCGGTTGAGCTAGTAAGTTGTATGAGAAGTATCTAAGGATGAATTTTATTGCCAGAACTTACCATAGTATTGATTACTTACAGAGTGACTTGGGTAGGAAGACTTGGTTCTGCACTTCGTTCTCTTCCACATATATCCTTGGTTTATGGTTTTCCTTTTCTCCCCTGCGTGTATTATATACTTGCTAGAGATCAAAAGGCCTCCTAAATATGGCCACAAGTCTATAACAGGTGGAGGGTTGTGAATGTTCTGATGCAGTTGCTAGCATTAATACTTGGAACTTGGAAGTTAAGATCGTAATACCATCCATATGAATAAGTTTTCCAAGGTTTAGGCCTATTTGGGAATTAGTTTTTAAAACACTTTTCTGTTCTCCAAAATAAAAAACATAGAAAACATATTTAACTATTAAAAACTATTTTTTGTTTCTTGTTTTTTGTTTTTAAGAATAAAAAATAATATATTTTTATAAAACATCTTTTAATTATTTTTTTGTTATTTTTATTTGTTTTTTGAGAATTATCTTAAGAAATAATTTTATAAATATATAGAATGATTAAAAATAAAACACTAGATATAAAAATTATTTTTAAAAATATTAAAAACAAGTTTAAAATATTTTAGATTTCTAAATATACTTTTGTTTTATAAAATCAAATAACTGTTTTCAAAAATTAGTTTTTAAAAGCTATTTTTCATAATTGTTTTAAAAAATATTTACCAAATATGCCCACAATATCTTTTTTGAACCCACTTATGGCCGTAAATAATATATTTGTTTTTATTAATCCTTAATTAATTTAAGTATTACATTTGTTTTTTTATGTACTAAAAACATCTAACAAAATTTGTTTATCTATTACAAAAACATTAGTTTAAAAATATTAATTTCATAATGCTTTGTTAGTAACAAAAGCTCAAAAAATTATTTCATAAAGAGACAATATTTCTCTACAAGAGGGTATTTGGTGCAGTGGATGGTAATGGCAAAAGGATTTGTTCAACTTCTGTTTTCTATTTTTAAAATTATAAAATAGTAATTATTTTTCTACAAGAATAAAGACTCTTAAAGGCTTACAATAAAAAAGAAAAAGAAAAAGAAAAAAAGAGACAATTTTTAAAATTATTTTAAAAAATTAAGATATGAAAAAAAAAATTATTACCTCTAAGTTTGAAATTTATGAAAATGATTTCAAAAAATATAAGACAATTTTATGATGACCATCAACCAGGAGTAAGGAATTGCTAATAAATATTGAAGGGTCAAACTATTTATTTGGTTGCACTATCGATTGTTTGGTAGCTCAGCAGTTGAGGATACCCTCAGTCGGTACCACAAGACTAATTGTCAAACGACTCCCTTGACCAGTCGATCAACAGCTGCCTTCAACATTGTGGCATTGACTAGGTTGGATTCCTTTTAAATTTTGATAATCACTTAAACTTTGATGGTATTGATAGGGGGTTAATTTTTGCTTTATCTATTTTTATTTTTTAAAAAAATTACAACAATTTAAGAGGAAATTGGAAGAGATTTTTTATTAAAATAATTTTAAAAGTTGGGTAACTTTGAATATTTCTATATCATTATAACTTAGCATTTCAAACTTGCATACATAATAACTCAAAAATAATTTTTAAACTTAAATTCCTTTTTGATGCATGATTTTGTCCTTCAAATGATTTGTAAATTTTAAAACATATTGAAGCAGTATTTAAGCACGTCATTAAGAGCATGTTTGATCGTAATTTTAAGAAATATTTATGATTTTACTAATACTTGAAAATATTTATCTTTTAGATATTAGAAATGTTAAAAATATTTCCTAAAATCATTAATAAATGTATAATAAATATCTCTTATTTATATTATAATAAATAATTGAAAAATATGACGGAAAGAAAATAGAAAGAAAAAAAAAATTAAATCAATAAATTGTTTCATGTTTAAACTTATTTTACTTATTTTTTCTCTTTTATATAAAAATTAAATAATTTAAAATATATGAATTTTTAACTAATTTTAATTATATTTTTATTTTATTTAATTTTTTTTAGATTGAAACTAAACATGATAAAATAATTTTTAAAATATTTTTTTTCTTTTTTTAATGCTTTTCAGAAACCTAATATAACATTAGGGTCATGTTTAATTTTGGAAAAAATTTAATTAATTTTAATTATATTAAATTTTTTTAATATTTTTTTATAGTAAAATCAAATATGAGAAAATCATTTTCTTTCCTCTTTATAGTATTTTTGGTAAACATTAAAATAAAAAAATGTGTAGAAAATTTCTTTTAAACCTAAGTACAGAAAAATAAGGTCTTAATAAAGTAATGAATGTTAATTTTTTTTTTCATTATAAATAGGTCTGGCCTAGGAGGCGGCTTAATACATTGAGTACGTTTCTTTGAAGTTTTGGCTGAATAATTTAGAAAGTGGGAACGGGGGGTGTCATTGTAATTTTCAGATGAGAGAGGGGTAGTTACAAAACAATGTTTCCCATCAAGGTACGGAATCGCGGATGAGCCGAGAGTCCGAGACAAGCCGCGTTGACCCTTTTTACCGTCATATAACATGTGCTATTTTAGGGTGATTGCAACGCGTCTGGTACACTCCACAAGAAAAGGCTTAAAATATTATTTAAAATAATAATAATGATAACGATAATAATAATAATGATTTTCTTTGAAAGTATATATGATATTGATGTTTATTATTATGTATCTCAGGCGAACAAAATAATCAAAATTCTAGTTTTCCAATGCTAATAATTGGAACTTTTTTCAATCATTATTGAAATCGTATGGTTTCGATCTATATGTCATGCATCCTTAAAATTCTTTCTTGAATGAATATGGTAGTAGAAATTTATATTAATAGCATATAAATATTTTCATCTCGATTATTGTGATATTTTATATTGGATAACGAAGAAAATTATTATGACTATTTATGTTTAAATTCCTATTAATATTGTAAATATATTTTAAAGTTATTAGAATTCGTTTTAGGTTCAAAGTAAATAATATTTACACACAAAACCAATTCTCGATCCATGTGAAAGTTTATTTGACTTTGTAAAAAATATATGTCATTTGATTCTATAATATCATAGAACACAAAAAAGATGTTGTGGTTCAGTGAAAGAACTGAAATTATATATGTATGAACTCATTTTAAGGTTATAAATACGGTTTTAAGTCATGAGGAGAACTTTGGGTATAAGATGGAAAATATATAAGAGTCGAGTGCATGTGATTCAAATTAAAGAATTAATGTTTAATGAATGAAATTAAAACTGTTTTTTAGTCCTTTCAAGTTACATCAATTGTTGTTTGTTTCTACCAATACACCCCACAATGCCGTTATTTTGAATGCAAAGACCAAGTCTCCTCTTTTTTAAAAAAAAAATCATGTGGTAGGTTTGTCTCATTTTCTTGTCCTTGAAGTTGCCTTCGCAGCCCCAACCCATACTATACTGACAGCATGACCACATGGGGATTCAAAACTAAGATAGTTTTATAAAAGCAATTTAACAAAATATCCATAATTTAGCAGAAAATCCAAGATATTAATGTTTTTTAAAGTTATGAATTCTTTCAACAAAATTAATAGACATATAAACTCTTATTGAGTTTTTTTTTTTTTTTATTTAATTTATTGAAAGTTCAACCAAACAATATCTTGGGACTTGTTTAATAACGGTTTTTAAAAATAATTTTTTGTTATCTAAAACAAAAAATTGAGAAAACATGTTTGATAATAAAAAACTATTTTTTATTTCAGATAAATTTTTTGGTTGTTTTATATTATTTTCACTTATTTTTTTAAGAATTATTTAAAAATAATAATTATATAAATATGTAGAATTATTAAAAATAAAAAATTAGATATAAAAATTATTTTTAAAGCATGTCGTTGATACCTCAATATATGTATTGAATATAGCCACGATATAAAAAGTCATGAGAAACAAAGTAACAAAATAATGCATATTATCGTTAGTGTTATTAACCTGTAGTCTACAACGTTGTCATATCACAAAAAATATATATATATTATAAGCAAATTCGTGTTGAATCCATCAAGATTAAGATGGTCTGACCAAGTCCATGGGTTCGGCCGACCCCCCTAGGGTGGACCAAGCACACCAAAGGACCGAAGTCCCTGGTCTCCCTCATCTTCATCTTCATCATCATTACAAAACAATTAACAAATGGCATCACATAGGCATCCTCAAAAACCATATGTTTCCACTAAAATTCAACTGTGTGGTTTGAATTTTTGTGTGGCTTGCCGTTGGTGTATAGCCCATGGTGTGGCCTTATGGCATGATTACATGAGGGACGATAAAGACATTTTATAAAGGAAATTTGTTGACAGATGTGCCACAAGGAAAGTCGTCAGCATGCATTTAGTAGGAAGTTGATTGATTCACATGACCATCCTTTGGTCATCTAGAAACTGAGTTCTTGACTCTTTTGGTCTTTCCTTTTCATTAATGGTTTTGGTGGGAATGCAAAGATTCCACCCTTTTTATAAGGAAATTTGGAATGGGTTTTGAAAATGCAGTCCAACTCTTGTCAATTTACAAGAAATGAAAAGTTGGTTTCTTGTATGTTCTAAAAAGAGTTTTTTTGTTTTTGAAATCAGAAAAGTGTTTTTATAAATTTTTACATATTGTTCTTTAAAAATACTTTTTCAAAATAAAGTGAAATAAAAAATAGTTTTTAGACAATAAATAAAAATTGTTTTCATGGATTTTTAAAAATAAAATAAAAAAAAATAAATAAAACAAATAAAATTAAATATAATATCGTTTTTTTTATATCTTCTCACGATTTAATATTGGTATCAAAAAATTTAAAACATGATATTTCTTTGAATTACTAATATTTTTCTAAACCTCTTTTTGTTTTTTATTTTTAGAAATTATTTTTAAAAACAATTTATTAAACACTTTTATTTTTATAAAATACTATGAAACTATTTTTTTTGGTCTTTAGTTTAAAAATAGCTTTAAAAATATATATTTTTTTTTAAATGATAAAATGAGTCCAAAAGTTTTAAATTAGTTAATTAATTTTGTTGGTGATGGAGAAAATGGTAAAACTATATATAATATTAAAGAATCTTTGAAAAATTTGTACATGAAACGGGAAAAAGGAGCTTCAAATTTTGAAGGTCAATGATTTGTATTAGGGAAGAATGACTTTTCCTATGTCCCCCTACCCCTTTATCACCAAACAATCCTTTAAAAACTTTATCTTTTATTTAACTTTACCTCTCATTGGATCTCAGGAGAATGATCAACTTTACCCTTTGGAGGCCAATTTTACAATTTAGGTCTGCCCAAATTTAGTATTATTCTTATAAATACTTAGGTCCCAACTTGGGTTTGGATTAAATTGAAACTTAGATTATTCTTGAATTATTAAATTATATAAATTCATTAAATTGATTTATTAAAATTATTTTTAAATTATGATATTAAGTTATTTTATAAAATATATTTAATAATTTAAATTAAATTATTAATTTATTTTATTAAATACCCTCCTAATTAGATTGGTACAAATCCTCAAGTTTGGTTGTTCCAATGTCCACCTTTAAAGCCACTAATTTTGGCATAAATCCACAAGCTTCTTAGGCTAAAAAAAAGTCTTCTATTCAAGGAGTATAAACACCCCAAATAGCTTGATAGAGATCAATAGGAGATACTGCCCCTTTTGTGCCAAGTTGCCTACTTCTAAGCTTCTTAAATTCAAACTTAACATCTTTAAGGTGGGGAAACTCCAAGTGCTATTTAAAATGATTTTGGGATAAGAAATATGTTTAAAACATTTGTATCATGAGATAGAGTAATTGATCTTGTTCGTCTGCCTCTTAAATACTTAGATTTAAATTTAGGTGTTATTTGTCTTTTTTATTTTTATTTATTTATTTTTACTTAATTCTAAATATAAGTTTAAATAAAATATTGAATTGTTTTTTTTTTAATATTTTATTTTTATTATCTTAATCCGTAGAGGAAAAAGATTATAATTGTTATATAAGTATGAGTCCCTTTTAAACATTTAAACCCGTTTTAAAGTTGTAAATGTTTCATTGGACTTAGAGCAGACAATATTTACACAATTGAATGCAAGTTGTTATAAATGGTATGAGAACTGATCTCCAAAGTTTGGTATAGAAGGTTTGTTTGTTGCACAATCTCCTAGAACATAATAAGTACGTTGTGTTTACATGGAAAGACGTTTGTAATATCCCACATTGAATAGAAGAAAAAGTTTGACTATATATATGTATGAACTTCTTTTAATCTTATATATATGTTTTAAAGTTGTAAAAACTCATTTAAGTCCATAATGGACAATATCAATATGATTAAATGCAGATTTTTATAAAAAAAACTAAAGAAAAATCATGTTACTTTTGACATTAAAAAAAAATCAAATATTTTGTATTTAAGAAAAATAAATTTATGAAATTTGAAAGTAATTTACTTCCAACAAAAAGTAAAAAAAAAAAAAAGGAAATTATCTTATACTTTATTTGAAAACTATTTTTGAGATTCGAAAAAACCTTTTGGTAATATTTTATGGCAGAAAACAGTTTCTTGAAAACTTGTTTTTAAACATGTTTTAATTGTTTTAATTTATTTTTATTTTATTTTTAAGGGGTATTTAAAAAAAATAAAAATGGAGCATTACATGCCAAAACTGCTTTTAAAAACGATTTAAAATCATAAAACCATATAGCTAAATTTTGATACAGACTCTTTTGTAAAAAAGACGGTGAAAAATTATAAGAGAACTGTTTTCAGAAACGATTTTTTTGGAGAACATTCCGAGCATACCCTTAACCTTCCAACTTTCTCAAACAACATGCCATGCACACAAGTTGGCATTTAACCTTTTCTTTGAAGATGAATAAAGCTTGAAATAATAAGGCTCAAGAAAGTTAATTTGACAGTATGCGAAGAAACTTATCCATAATTGATGGCATTATGAGATGGAAAAAGTCAGTTAATTTAAGTCAAATGATTATCAATCATATGTTTTTAAATCATGAACAGGTTGTCCATGAAGAATAAAGTAAGAGCTTAGAAAATTTTGAAGAGGTGAGAGAGAACGGGAGAGGAGGAGAAGTTGAGTAATTGATGGAAAAACGAGGGTCAATTGAGTAAAGTTGGAAAGGAGAGGAGAGAAGTGGGAACTATCGGCGTCGGTTGATTGGTGTGAACCCAGAAAATACGGCCGTTACAGACAGGCATGGTGTGCTCAAGATTCCAAGAAACCTCGCAGAACATGTACTGAGCAGCCCCCCACCCCTCCCCGGATTCTCTCTCTTATTCTCGAGACTGCACCTCAAATCTCTCTCTTTGTCTCTCTTCTTGGTACTATCTCTCTCTCTCTTTGTTTTTCTGCTACCATGTTGATGAGGGACAAAGATCTCTCCCATGGATCAGATAATTGTCAATCCACGCTCTCAAGACGCGTTTCCGACCAAAACCTTGAGATTCCAGAAGAGAAAATCGGGTTTCCTGAAAAGGGCATCGAGTTTCTCAGAGAGTCGGGGATGGGTCGTGATGGGTTTCAATCGAAACCCTTAAAAATTGGGACCTCAGGGTCTCAAGAGTTGACTCTTAGCTATCTTTGTGATCCTTCCAAATTGGGGTTTTCCGAGAAAGAACTTCCCGGAAAAAATTACCTGAATTCCCTGGACAAAGTTAGTTTCAAAGGAAAAGAGGTGATTACGGAGGATCCGAATCAAGAGGACAGATGGGTGGAGAGAGATTTCCTGAATTTGAACGAAATTAGGGGAAATTCCTCCAAGCGAGAGGTCGAAGAGGAGGCTGAAAGAGAGACTAGAGAGAAGAAACCGAAGCTGGAAACTCTCAATCTCTCTCTAGCCTTGCCTGATGTGTCGCTCTCTCTAACCGCGTCCAATCCGGTGCAAAATGCGGGGCCTCCTGTTCGGCCTAGGCCTAGCAGGAGCATACAATCTCTGGAACCCTCTAACAACAATACCCAAACAACATGTTCTAATGATTTCACAGCAGCATCCTTGTCGTATTCCTATTCTCACCCATTTTCTCACAACCCCAGTTGTTCACTCACCCGTAATTCTACTGAGAATTATGAGTATTCAGTTGGGAGAGAGGCTGACCAAATTTGGAATTGCGGGGAGGGTACTAATGGGTCCGTTCACAGTCGGTTTAAGCCTATTGGTGATGGGGTAGGTTTGTCAAATCACGGCGGTGGAGTTTATCCATTGATGCAAGGTAGTCGTATGATCAATAAGGAGCCATGCAATAGTCTTCATAGGGCAGCAAGCTCTGAAAACCATTCATTCTTCCCCTCCGAATTGCCTGCAAGGCCGAGAATGGATACTCAATCCGGGGACTCGAGAGGGAAAGGTTCTGAGCATTTGAGAGGTTTAGAAAATTTGGATGGAGGAAGGGCTCGGAAGCTTTCTAGGCCGGAGAGGATTCTCCGAGAAATTGTATCCGACTCTGTCCCTCTCATGGCTCAAATAATTCAGGAGCTTCCCAATGAAACAGTTGAATCTACTAAGGAGTACTTGAAGAATATAATTGCAGCACCTGAGAAGGAGGAGTTGGTTGACCTCCAGAACCGGCTTGAGAGGAGATCTGATCTTACTTCTGAGACTCTCTCCAAGTGCCACAAAGATCAACTAGACATTTTTGTTGCAGTGAAAATGGGTCTTGGAAACTTCTTATCGGGTAAAAATCGTCTCCCTAATACCGAGTTGGTGGAGATTTTCTTGCTCACCAGATGTCGAAATGTGAATTGCAAGGCCATGTTGCCTGTAGATGATTGTGAATGCAAAATTTGCTCAGCAAACAAGGGATTTTGCAGGGAATGCATGTGTCCCGTCTGTGTGAAATTCGATTGCGCAAACAACACTTGTAGTTGGGTTGGCTGTGATTTTTGCTTCCATTGGTGCCATGCTGCCTGTGGCATTCAGAAGAATCTCATTAAACCAGGTCCTAGCTTGAAGGGGCCTTCAGGGACTACTGAAATGCAATTTCACTGCATTGGGTGTGATCATCCTTCCGAGATGTTTGGGTTCGTTAAAGATGTGTTTTTTGCCTGTGCAAAGAACTGGGGTGTAGAAACCCTGATAAAGGAACTTGACTGCGTTAGGAAGATTTTCAGGGGAAGTGAAGATTACAAAGGCAAGGAGCTGTACAATAAGGCTGAAGAGATGCTCTGCAAGCTTGAAAGTAAAATGATATCTCCTTCAGATGTCTGCAATTACATCATTCAATTTTTCAAATGTGAGTCCCCAAACATTACCCTATTACATTTTTCGTCTTATTTCAACTGTTGATTCTTTTTATGAACTGGGTGATTTCTTTGACATTTGAAACACTTTTACGAATTATGGATGTACAAGATTTGGTTTCTCTTTTGCTAGTCTCATCATGAAAGATGGTTTTGTTACATAAATGGATCCTTTTCTGATTTCAATGGATGACTTACTAATGTAAAATTTATGTTAATATCTGCTTGTCTTAGATTTTTTGCTGTGCAAAATTTATGTCAATATCATAGAATCTTTTTTATTTTTTTATAATTCCATTAATGCAAAGATTGAGATTCTATATTTAGGGAGTATAGTTTCAATGATAATTTTATTAAGTACATATTCCCTGATAACTATGAAAATGTGAAGGACACAAACCTTTAGTACTCCATAATACTCCATGTTTGATAGCAGTGGCAAAAGGCCCTTTTATTCTTTGCTTTTTTATTTTTAAATGAGAAAATCTAGTGCACATAGCCCCCTGGTTAGCTCAATGGCGCTGCCCTCTGTCAGTGAATCAAAGGTCCTGAGTTGGGTTTGCTTCCTTGACGGTTTAGATAAATGTCTCATTATCAAGTTTCCAAATGGGTGCAACCCTGATACTGATGGAGCATGAAAGCTAGACCAGTTACCTAAAAAAATAAAAAGGAAATAAATAGGAGCATGAAAGATAGACCAGTCACCTAAGATATAAAAAGGAAATAACACAAGAAATAAATAAGAGCTTACTAAAGATCCACTTTTTATTTATTCATTTGAGTATAATTCTGCTTTTGAGGCAAAATAACAAAATGTATTTGGTGATATTTCAGATTTTATTATCCTTTTTTTAAGAAAAAAAAAATGGAATAAATTCTATTATTTAACTTATCCTTTGGTGAATTAATTTTGGGTTTAGTATTTCTGGGAATTGCTCTGGCTTCTCTGACTCTTAATATTAACAATGTAAATAGAAAAGACATATTTTTCCTCTGCTTGGCTTCACCCCTCAAAACGTAAATCTCATATCCTCCATGGTTTCGTATTCCTTGGCTTCACCACCAATGTTATTGAAGAAATTCAAAAAGCTGAATCTCATATCCTCCATGGTCTCATCTTTCCAAGAGTATAATGATCTCATGAGTATCCTCTTCAACTTCAGAAATGGTATCTTGGACCCCTCCAAGATTCTTCTATATTTGTCTTTCCTAATACACCAATCAATTGAATGAGAGTTGTTCAAAAAGGTGATGCCTAGGCAAGTGCCTTGACTAAGGGATTGAAGCAATAGGGGCAGACCTTCTCTTTTTACTGGAGGTGAGTTGTTCCTTTACGAAAGGAAAAAAGGATCTAGTGATGATCATTTGAATTCCAATGATGATTATGATGTCTAGAGATTCTCTAGGATGTTCGCACTCTTGTTTTTATGTTACTTTTGATTCTTTTAATGCTTGGGGAACTAGAATTGGGAAGTAGACATAATAAGCCTTTTACCTGTATAGACTTGATGCTTTAAACAATTATTATTATTTTGTTAATTCCCAGAAATATCTTAAGGGATGGAAATTTAATAGTGTTGATTATTGAATGATATTATTATTATTATTATTATTATTATTATCAATGTGACAGTGAAATTGATGCTTATGTTATTCAAAATGAAAGTTAATTAGTTGATATGGTACAGGCGCACACATATGCAGGCCATTGTTTGTTTCTGGCCTTTCGCCTAAGGCAAATTATGGTCTAATCACCTTAACATTGCCTTCCTCATTTGACATCATTGCATCTGCCCCTTGTCCATCAGTCTCCACCCTATAAATCTACTCCATAAAAGTTTTTCTCCCTCTTCCAGTCATTAAATTTCCTGATAAATATCAGATTCCAGTGACTTTCTGTGCTTGTCCAACATTAACAATCTTCCCTCTCCATTTTCTCCATTGTATTAAATAAGTTTGTGATGTTACCATGAAAGAAGTCCATCCATGCCATGCGTGATGCTGGAACATTCAACCTTGTAGAATTGTATTTATTACGAAAATGAAATTCAGAGAGGTAAGAGGGTGTCGTGGACATAGAGGCAGTTACTGCAAATGAAGAATTGATAAAAACATGAGGTGGGCCTTACAGTTATGCTGGCTGTTTCTCGGAGGTCCTTCATCCTCATCCTGGGGGCTCTACTTGTGTCAGTGAGGGGATGGTCCTCCTAAGTAGTAGAGTATTGAACCAAACAAAATTAATACAAGTCAAAAGCCGAAGGAATAGCCAAAATTTGGAGAATCTCCGTTAGCCTCAAACCTAAGGTTTGGTCTTCCATTTGGCAACTTCTTGCTTGAGAATGAAACGAGTAATTTTTGTAATTTCACTTAAAATTGAGTGATTTGGCTTGGGGGATAAGCTGAAGTTTCATTTTTTGATTGGGGTTCAAACTGGGGAGTTGCTTTATACATCATGGTAAAAAATTTCAGGATCTGGATATTATTTGAATTCTAGAATAGTTTGTAAACTAGAATTAATCTCATAAGAAGCTAGGAAGCCAGTGTTGATGGCAAATTTTGGAAGGATTTTGAGAATATTGTTGGGCAGTGTCCTTTGTTATTTTGTACTTTCATAAGGAAATTTTTATATTTTAATTGTTATTGGCTGATTAAGCTTAAAGGCAATGAAAGGGGGAGAAAACCTGCTCTCTCTATGCTCTCTTTCCAGGTGCATCATCTTCTTCTTTCTCTTCCCCTGTTTATTTCTTTGATTTAAGGAACTCAACTAATATTCGTAAAAAGTTATAAATGAATCGTAATTTTCTGAGTAATTTAATGGGTTTTTTGTCCTTCAAGGGTAATTTAAATAATGGGCTTTTTATTATCATCTGGGAGATTTTTGGGGTTTTGGAATTAAGTAGGAAATTTATTAACACTTATCTATGCATTATAAAATGGATCACCACTTACTCTTGACAAAATTCAAAATATGGCTCAATATTTTCTTGAGGGGAATAAGTGTTTTGATGCTTTTGGTTGCTTACCCTGTCTCTTGTCAAAATTTTCAATTAATTGCTTACTGTGGAAGTAACCGAAATGGTTCTATTCTTCCTCCTTCCCTTTCTAAAAGGATCTTAAGAGTTATTTATTTATTTTAACAATTGAATACATGTGTTTGAATTTGAATTTGAATTTGTAGTAACTTAGGTTATCATTTGGTGCTCAAGGCATTGTATACAGGGTCATCATCTATTATACAGATTATGGTTTCTTGCCTTGCCAGTGATTGCTTCTTGTCATTTATGACATGCTTTTAATACATTTGAAACGAGTGTTTCAATTTTTGCATGTAGCCTTTTGGTAATTCAGCAATTATTTGGTAACTACTAACTAGTCATACCAACTTACTAAGTGTTAATTCCTTATGCAATCCTCCACAAGTTGGCCCATTGTTGACTGGAAATCTAAAAGATGGCCATCTGAGATGATAATGATGGATATATGCAATGCATATGTTGCAATGGAAACTGACCCTTAGCAGTTTACATGGAGATTCTTCATTTGCTCATGAGAAATGTGAGCTTAGTCCTTTTTGGCTAGTTATATACATTCTAATGTGTTAAGTGACTTAAAGCTTATTGAACCAGTTGAATCTCCTTTCCATATTAGGGGTATAAGGGTACTCAGATGCAAATAGGATCTGTCACCTTTCCTGCTTTCTCTGCTTGAGCTTTTTATCATTTCTTTAACTTTTGCTGTTGTTTGTCAAAATAATTCTATTGCTTATAGTTATGTAGTGTACTTGGTTGGATAATAAAAGCATCTAAATTGATGGTTTTTGCTGTCAACAGACACAGATGGCATGTCAGATTTTCCTGCTGCTGGTGTAGTTTTGAAAGACTTGACAGCAACTCAGGCAAGCCTTAGAAAAGATGCAGCTCCTCTTCCACCACCTACTTCTCTCTCTCCAAAATCTTCCATTTACAATATGAGCTCTTCAAGTGTACAGCGGGATCTGCTGCTGCATGATCTCCGTCAGAATGACCTCAAAGCCTCCCTCATTGGTGATCTAAAGACCAACGATGAATTTCGGTTTGGGAAGTCATCTAATAAAGATATGTTTGATAGCTTGGAAAGCATTGTACGGATTAAGGAAGCCGAAGCCAGGATGTTCCAGAATCGGGCAGATGAAGCCCAGAGAGAAGCAGAGGGGTACCGACGGATGGTCCATGCAAAGACAGAGAAGTTGGAAGAGGAGTATACTGAAAAGCTTGCCAAACTATGTTTGCAGGAAACTGAGGAAAGGCGGAGGAAGAAACTGGAGGAGCTGAAGGTGCTGGAAAATTCACATTGTGATTACTACAACATGAAGATGAGAATGCAAGCTGAAATTGCTGGGTTGTTGGAGAGAATGGAGGCCACCAAGCAGCAGTGGGTGTAATTTCTGGCTTAATTCCTTTTCCTGACTTTTTTTTTTTGCCTCTTACTCTGTTTCTGGGTTAAATTGGTTGCAATGATGATGCAACCCTTTTTTTTTTTTTTTTTTTCATCTTGGATTCTGGTTGTTTTGTCAAATGCAAATGAATGGTTTCCCTGCGTAAAATTTTAAATATGGTTTCCTTTCTTCTCTTTTCTTGCCGACCAAAAAGGGGGATAAAGGCAGAATGAAATTCATTAAAGAGAAACTGGTTACTGAATTTTGCGGCAAGGAAGACAATATTTGCATTTCAATTTTTCTTTACTTGTTGCATTTGAAAGCTACTGTCGGTAGTTTCTATATATTACAAAACCATGTATTAGCATTCAGCAAAAGCAGTCCAGTCCCGCAACATGGAAGCCAATCCATCATCAGATTGCCGCCCCAACCCCACTCATGCCCCCTTATGTGATAGGATGGAATCAAAGGAAGCTCCACCAATTTTGCCTCTGCCTTTATTCCTCTTAAGCTATCCTATTAATAAAGATCCTCTTTTTGGTGGAGGAAGAATAATGGTGAGAGTTGAGATGCCACCAGCCTTATGGATGGTATTTTGGGTCCAAGGAAGGCTGGTGATCACAGGTCCCTGTAAGTCTTTTAATAACAAAGAATCATACTTTTTTTCAAATATACTAATCCATTGGAATGGAATCATATATTCTTAGTAAGAAAATCAATCATGAATCATTACTGGTCAAGACCACATCAGCCAGACCGATGACAAGCTCGGGGAAGGATATCACTGGGTCTGAGCCCGACTTGGGTGGCAGACAGGAGGGATGGATAACACTGAGACCAACTGCAGTGGCAAATAGGAGGATCAACAGTCCGGTGAAGTTGACTATAAGTGCTTCTTGGCGGCGCAAATAAGTGGATCTCTGAACTAAACCCGTCTCCGCAGTCAATATGGCCATGAGAAAGATGACCATGCCAGCAAACCAGTGCCATGGCATGAGCCTACGCCTTCTCGGCTTTTTTACACCCGGGTACCAGAAAGAGAAGAATGCAAACATCCACTGCAGAGTCACAATCATGGTCCATTTGTTAACTTGATTTCAAAATGAATTATAAAACTATACACTGATTTTTTTAATGAAGTATTATACAATTTAGCCTTAAGATTCATCAGTAGAAAACCAACTGCTTTACCTGCAAACCAAATAAGCAGATGGTGCACAAACCCAGCCAGGAATGCAGGGTGTACATATCTGGCATGGATTCCACGTGGTGATACCTGAAAGCCATACAAACCCCGAAGATTCCAGCCACAAGAGCGATAAAATGCAATATCAGGTGAACCAGTATCGGTGCCCTTCTTTTTCCCTGAACTGCCTTACATGACATGATAGCTGCTTAAAACAATATTCCATCAATTAGTTCATAATATATGATTATTTTCTGGGCATCAGGACTTCCCATGGACATGGAACCATTCCATTCTCTTTTCAAATGCTACCAAAAATTATATATAAACTCATTTTAAATGGTATAGACTTCTCCCACTTTCATTCTTCTATGCTTGCACAATAGGAGGGAGGAGCCTAATCCAATTGGAATAGTGGTGAATTTTCTCTTTCCTACCTTCTCCTCCAATCATGATAAAGCCAACTATCATTAAAAGCGGGTGCACCTGAAGAAGAGAGCAAACAGTGTCATCACAGACATAAATGCATGCAATGTATCTGAGCATTTTTAAGAAGAAATCACATTGAAAATCTTCTCTTTGTTGTCGGATTTGAAGGCGAGGCCGCCTCGAAAATGTAGAAGCCAAACAAGCACAAGAGTGGTGACTGCTATGAGTAACAAATGAGCAGACAGTGTCACCAGCGTTAATGTAATGCGGAAGCTTGAACCTCTACCTGCCATGGCTGTACTCCTCAGGAATGGACCTTTTTATTCAGAAAGAGGGTGTAATTAACTAATTATACTACCAAGTTGTCTCGTTAGTTTGATAAGTACACCACAATAGTATGAAAAAATGGCCGGCAAAGTCAACGGTGGCAATTCCAATGGAATTGTACTTTGATTTGTTGTGCAAACTTTTTGCAGGTTTTCAATAGCTGTCTCTTCTACTGTCAAAATTAAAAAACACAGTTGGTGATTAATTCAAATGTACTAGACGACATTAACAATCAAACATTGAAATTGGCACAACCTGTAATTACAATCTTATCTAGGACTACAGCTCGAGCAAGTTGGTCGTAGTGATGAATAACCCAAATCTGAATTAAGAAACCATCTATTCAAACTCAACTCAACTCAGCCTTTCATCCAAGATACTCTACCCAACTTCATTTTTTAAACTCGAGTTGGTTGCATCAAATTTGAGTTGATCGAGTTAAACTCAGGTGGTTCGGGTTAAATTAGGATTAGTTGGGTTGATTGAGTTGCATGATTCAAAATTAATCGATTTTTAATAAACCTTTTTTCTATATATTTAAACCAAAATTTAAATAATAAATAACACAAAATTTCTTGATAATAATAAAAAAAGTAAAAATAAACTTATATATCTTAAAAGAAAAGTGAAAAAGTATTTAAAAAAAAAACTTATAAATTATTTTTTAAATGGAAAAGTGGGATTGATTTACTAATATGAAAATATCTAGAAAAAAAAAACTTTAAATATTTTAAATTAGTATTATCTTCATCTATTTAAAAATAATTTGAAATATATACACTAGTCATTTAATTATTCCAAAAAATATCCTTTTACTTGTCATGTCATCCAAATCAATTGACAATTAAACTTCTCTGTGTAGATGTTTCATTTCTTTAAGATATTTTATTATTATTATTATTATTAATTTATTATTTAGGAATTTTTTTTCTCTAGAAACATTATAAAGTAAAAATTTGAAAAAAAAAAATTTATTCTAGTATTAATAAGTTAAAAATAAATTCATATTCTTGATATAAATAAACCAATAATAAATTTATATTTATTATATAATATTAATAATTTTTTTAATATAATAACGAATAAAATTTATTATAAGAGTTTTTCAAATATAAAATGTTTTACAATATAGTTGTATTTTGATATATAATATAAAAATAAATAAATAAATATTTTATATTTAATAAGGTAATCATAATTAAATAATTATATATTATTAAATTTATTATTTAATAAACAACCTTATTACTTTTTGAATTGGTAATTATGATTATATAAGATTTGTTCGACAATATTTCTTCTTAAAATTCTAGGAAATAAAAAATATTAATCCTATTTAAATAGGATTTTTTTTACATGATATTTCCTAAACTTTTAAGAAACTAAAATAAGAATCTTATGAAATGTTTGTTTCTAGAGAGAAAAAAAAATTCTCATATAATAAAATAATAAAATAATGATAATAATAATAAAATATCTAAAATGAAAGGAAACATATATACGCAGGAATCTAATTGTCAATCGATTTGAATGACATAACAATTTAAAGGACATTTTTTAGAATAATTGGATGACTTCTTAAAAAATACATATATTTCAAATTATTTTTAAATGGATGAATATAATATTAATTTAAAATTTTTGGGGTTCTTTTTTCCATATATTTTCATATTAGTGAATCAAATCTCACCTTTTTTTTAATGTAAAAATATATGATATAATTATAATTTGATATTTTTTTTTAAAATTTAAAAAGAAAATGAATATTATTATATATGATAATAAATATTATAAAAGTATTAAATCAGATTTGCATTATATTTGGATTATTTGAACATTGACCAAAACCCAACCAAAATTGAGTTTGGGTTGAAAAAACTTATATGAGTTCAAATTGGGTTAGGCCAATCTTTTCAAGTTGCACCCTTAATTATATCTAAGGTTATCATCTATTAAAGAAATTATAAGATGCTTTTAATACATATGAAAAGCCTTTTGGTATTTCAACAATGGTCTAACAATTTAACTTTTTAATTAAATTATTAAATTGATTTATCAAACGCCTTTTAGTGATCCACAATTTTGGCCCGAGAAATGTGAGCTTAGTCATTTTTTACTAGTTATAAAAATTTTCAAATATGCTTTCCTTTCTTCCCTTTTCTTGGCAAGCAAGGAGCATAAATACAGAATGAAATTCATTACAAGAGGCTGGAACGAGCAAAGAGAAACTGGGGAATTCAGTCAGGCATCCTTTTGTAGAAGCCAATACATAATCAGATTGCGCGACTACGCATGCCGCCCCCAACCTAACTCACACCCCCTTATGTGATGTGGAATCAAAGGAGGCACCACCCATTTTGCCTCCGCCTTTATTCCTTTTAAGCTATTGATTAATAAAGATCCTCTTTTTGGGGTTGAGGAAAATTCTGGTAGAGGAAAAATAATGATGAGAGCAAGGATTCCACCAATCTTTTGACATGGATGGTATTTTCTGTCCAAGGAAATGTAAGTGATCACGAACCCCAGTACACCTTTTAGTAACAAAGAATCATACCTTTTCTTTAACTATATATCCTAGTTCATTGGAGTGGAATTATTCATTCTTAGTAAGAAAATCAGTCACCAATCATTGGACATAACCAACAAATTAGTCAGATTGTTGTTAATAACCCCGCGGTAGGATAACACTGAGACTAACAGCAATGGCGAATAGGAGGATCAACAGGCCGGTGAAGTTCACTATAAGTGCTTCTTGGCCGGGCTTGAGCTCCAAATCCTTGAATCTCTGAACCAAACCCGTCTCCGCAGTCAATATGGCCATGAGAAAGATGACCATGCCAGCAAACCAGTGCCATGGCATGAGCCTACCCCTTGTAGGCATTTCTGCACCCGGGAACCAGAAAGAGAAGAATGCAAACACCCACTGCAGAGTCACAATCATGGTCCATCTGTTAACTTGATTTCAAAATGAATAAAACTATACACTGATTTTTGAAGTACAACTATACAATTTAGCCTAAGATTCATCAGTAGAAAACTAACTGCTTTACCTGCAAACCAAATAAGCAGATGGTGCTCAACCCCAGCCAGGAATGCAGGGTGTACATGTCTGGTATGGATTCCTTGTCGTGATACCTGAAAGCTATATAAACCCCGAAAATTCCAGCCCCAAGAGCGATAAAATGCAATATCAGGTGAACCAATTTCTGTGTTCTTTTTGTTCCTGGGACTGTCTTGTATGACATGATAGCTGCTCAAAACAATATTCCATCAATTAGTTCATAATATATGATCATTTTTCTAGGCATCTGGACATCCCATGGACATGGAACCATTCCATTCTCTTTTTCAAATGATACCAAAAACTATCTATGAATTCATTTTAATTAATGGTATAGACTCCTCCCATTTTCATCTGATAAATATGAGGGGAGCCTAATCCATTTGGAACAGTTCAATTTGGGATTCTAAACTCATTTTTTTTCCTACCTTCTCCTGCAATCATGATAAAGCCAACTATCATTAAAAACGGGTGCAACTGTAGAAGAGAGCAAAACAAACAGTTAAAAATGGAAATCTGACAATAACTTCAAATACATAAAAGCATGCATTGCGTATATATGAGCATTTTTAAGAAGAAATCACATTGAAGATCTTGTCATTGTCGCCGGATTTGAAGGCGAGGCCGCCTTGAAAATGTAGAAGCCAAACAAGCACAAGAGTGGTCACTGCTATGAGTAACAAATGAGCAAACAGCGTGACCGGTGTTGCTGTGATTTGAAAGCTTGAACCTTTAGCTGCCATTGTACACCTCAGAGAGTAATGGAGAGCGCTAAGCTTACGGCCTTGAAATCTTTGCTATAATTGAAGAATGTGAGATTGAAGAAATGGACCTTTTTGTTTACACAGAGGGTGTAATTATACTACCAAACTGTCTTGTTTGCATGAGTACATTAAAAAAAAGTAAGAAATTTGGAACGAGTCTGGCCGGCAAATTCGAAGGTGGCAATTCCAATGGAAATTAGACTTTGATTTGTTGTATCGAACTTTTTGCAGCAATTCTATTCAACTGCTTTGTTTCTTTTACGGCCAAACAAAGTTGGTGAATACAAGTGTACTTGACGACATTCACAATCAACATAGAAATTGGCACAACCTCTACATTATAGTTTGTCCCATATCCGGTATAGAATCAGCCGCCACAAGCAAACTCACAGGCTGGGCCACAAAGTTTCAAGTGAAAAAAACTCCAAGAAGTGCATGGGATTTTTTTCTCGAATCAGCCCAAAAGTTTTGGGCCTTTTTCTTGGCTGCAGTCGGTTAGCAGGAAACCATTTGGCAAAAAAATGAATTTCAAACAACAAACCATTTTCCTTTCCTCTCTATGCAAGAAAAGAGTGGGATTTTGATGCTTCGCTTGATTTCGCTGCAGTATCATTTAAGTTGGGTTTGAAGCTTATTTGAAAGTACTTCCATGTTTAAATGCGATTCTAGATTAAAATTTGATATATTACAAAAGAAAATTTCTAAGATACTGTGGTGACATCCACCTTGACGATTGTTTTCTCCAAGCAGGGGAGCAGGGATCCTCCAAGCAAGGAATAAATGACCAGGCCGGCTGGCTGGTTTGCAGAGTTGCCATATCTTAGCAAGAGGAGTGTTTTACGGTCTGGGAACCTGAGGCAATTAAGAACAGAAAGACGTTCAAATCATGATCGTAAAACATACTTTTGTTAAACACGGGTAAATAGATAAATGAGATCTGAGATTAAGACTAAAATAGACTATTTTGATTTAATACTTCAAATTTTTTATTTTAAACTGTGATAATAAGTTATTTTATTAAATATATTTTACTTAATAATTTAAATTAAGTTATTAAATCATATTAACTTGTTAAGTTAATTTATCAAACAACATCTTACTTTTTTACGTAAAAAAAAACTGCAAACACAAAAGAATTGTTGTCAAGGCTTACAAGTATGGCAATTTGGAGGAGGATTTGGCAGCCTAAGCGTCAAAAGTGATCAATTCTAATAACATGGAGAGGAAAAAGTAGGTTTTTAAGACATCTACTTCATAATGGGGCAAAAATTCTCGATGCATGTTTGATAAAACTTAATATTTATTATTTAATAATTTAAATCAACTCAAGTTAAAATTTATTACTTATTTTTTTACTTTAAATATTAATATTATTTGATAAAATTAACTTAAAATTTAATTTAAGTTATCAAATTAACATATTTACCCTCATTGGTTGTAAATAATATTTATCATCACTAATTTTAATTAATATTTATTTTTATTTATCTTAAATAATAAATTTATTTATTAAACATTCATATTTAAAGTATTGTAAATGAGGTAATTTTAAAATATTTATTATAAAAAAATGTGTCAAGAATGTGGAGTCATCGTTATTAAATATAATTTTTATTAGATGTGGGTAAATAAGGGAAAAAAATATTTGATATTAAATATATTTTTAGTAGATTTTTATTAACAATAAATTAACTACTTTGATTTAATACTTAAAATTATTTTAAATTTTAAGTTATAATATTAAATTATTTTATTAAACATATTAAATTTACTTAATAACTTAAATTAAGTTATTAAATCACTTTTAAATCAACATGTTAATATACTAAACACTAAAAAAAAGATAAATATCTCATACTTTTGCGTTCTTCAAGAAGTAGTATCTAAGGATCTGTTTGGCAATAGTTTTCAAGAATAATTTTTTGTTTTTTAAAACAAAAAACTGAAAAACACATTTGATAATAAAAAATTGTTTTCTATTTCTTGTTATTAGAAAACAGAAAAAATAATGTTTTCATATAACATCTTTTAGTTGTTTTCACTTGTTTTAAAAAATAATTATACGAACATATATAATGATTAAAACTAAAGTTTTAAATATAAAAATTATTTTTAAAACATATTTAAAAATATTAAAAATATTTTGAGTTCTCAAATAAACTTTTATTTTATAAAGTATGTAGAATAGTTTTTAAAAATTGTTCTTAAAAACTATTTTTCAAAACTGTTCTAAATAACTATCACGAAACAAGGCCTAAGCTACTGGGGTTTAGATGGCCTCCTTGGTTAGAAAGAAATTTAAGGAAATGAGATAAACTTGGGAATGATCGTGCCTACCATAGGGTGCACCGTGACCGAGCACACAAAGGAAGAATATTGAAGTTTGGGACATGTATTGGAAATATACCTACGAAATTAGGGAGTTGAGACATTTTTGGCGAAGGAAGATGAGCTGATAGAGGAAACCCATAAAATGGAAGGGACGAATAATAATCTGGTTATTGCTCAAAAAAGGGTTATTTCCCTCATACAAGGGTCACAATGATGACTTTAGGAGATGTTGCGGCTACATCTTCCTCCAAGTTGGCGTACTTAAACGATCTCAAGAATGAGTCCTTCATTACTGATCGATTTCTTCGTGTGAAGGGACTCATACAAGTCTGATCAATTGACGGGTAACCCTCACTTGCAAGCTATCCTAGTGGGAGCATCTTGGTAGCACTTGTACCAAGGCAGCATTGAACCTCCTGACATACTCCCTAAGATTCTTCCTCCACCGTTTTTGATGTCAAAGAAAAGACTCCATGTCTCTCATCTGTTGTGAAGAGCACATGTACTGAGAGATTAAGATGGTGCGTAATCGAAGAATGAATGGATCGACCCAATTGGGAGATTGTGGAACCATACTAGAACAAGGCCCTGCAGATTGGATAGAAAATACCTTGCAGAGAAGAGAGCGTTAATTATTTCATTACATTATAGTCAGGAGTTGGCGGAAATGCATCAAGTGATCTACCAAATCTATCGTTCCATTGTAGATTTGGAATTTTGGAATGACAAATCCATTAGGAACTTCAACTTGTAGAATGTGAGGTGAAAATGAAGTTCGTAATAGGCCTTAAACACCGCAGTTGACCATCTATTGAGAAGATCGTCCCTTCATTAAGTGAAGTTCCTATTAGGCCTTAAACAAACAGCTTTATCAGCTTGCTTCGAGGCAATGGTGTGAGTATGGTGCATTGGGTAGGAGACTGTCTCCCACGTAGTTACGTTCTAAGTTCTTCATCATCTTGCATCGGCAACTCATTCTTCTGTAACAACATTTTGATTTGCTGATAAGGCTGCTCCCTTTGCCGCCCCTCCATTTGTTCCTACAGACAGACGCCCAAGGGTGGTGCCTCTCCTCCCTAGTGTTGAAAAGAGGGTCTTTTAAGGGGTCTTTGAGCTTCTAGTGAACTTCTGGCTTAGAAACTATTTTACATTCCCACAAATATCACGAAGTATGCTCTCTAGCTTAAAAATTTACGCAATATTACCATCAACTTTTCTTTAAGACAAATAACAAATTTCCTACAAAGTATCTTAGGCTCTTTTAATTGTTGACAATTTTTTAAAACACTTTTCTTTCTCTACAACAACAAAACAGTTTTTGTTATAGGTAATCATTTTGTATATGTTTTAAATGTCTTAAAAATGTTCTTCACGCACGTATTTTAAATATAGCGAAATCACCTTTCTTATTTTTTTTCTCCCAACCCTACTACTAAGAAAGATGTTCACTTTTTAACATATCCTATATATGCAAGTTCATCGGCTTGATACCATATAATAGAACTCATATTTGATAGAACTATTAGATCGAGGAGTTTTCAAAAACTATTTTTAAAAATTATTGTACATACAAATATGGGGTACAATCTTAATGTTAATATTTTTTTCAAAAGAATATTTTCCCTTTGATTACAAATTGAGGACAGACAACGAGAATGTTTTATTTGTTTTAAAAGTTAAAGGGTGTAGAGTGCCTAATTCCTAAATGACTTTATTAAAAGGTAAAGAACAAGTATGTAATCGTTTTGTGATTTCTTGGACTTATAATAAGATTTTATGAAGCCTTTTCTTTTTTGTGAAACTTTTTTTCCCTTTTAAGAGTCATTTTACCAATCTAAGTCCTTTAATAAAGGAATTCATCATTATTTAATTAAATTTGGAATTTAATTCAAAGAATTTGGTTTCTTGATTTTAACAGCTTATTTACTTAACTAAGGAAATTTGCAAATGAGAGAATATTTATTTTTTTAATTATCTTTTAAGAAGATTTATTTTTTTAAAACAAAATTGTTAATGAGAGAATATTTATTTTTAGTATTTTTTTTTAATTATTTACTTCAATTGCAAAATTTGATTTTATTTACAATTTTAAATTTTGTAACCTTCTAAATTTCATTATATATCCTCTTTTGAATAGATGTCATGTATATAACGTGCGTGATCCATCACTCGAGTTTAAATTTTATTGAATTGAGAAATCATAATTTTCAAAATTAATTTAATAATAATTTAATTCATAAAAAAATTTGATGTATATAACTGTTTTTTAGAATTATTTTTGAAAACAACCTGCAACGCGTCGTTTACGGATGAAGTAAAAGCCATGCAATCTTCCACCAGAGGGGCGAAATTTCACCCATTTGTCATTTGGATTTGCACTCTTAAGTTAAATGTAAATTAAGAACAACACAGGAAGCCAGTGTGCTTCAAGTTAAATGTGAATTAAGAAAACAATTAAAATAAAATAATGTAGGTAACATGAATCCAATTGAGGAATCGGCAAAATAAAAGAAATCACACATAACGAGCAAACACAAGGGAAAAATCAACGAAAATGCCAAAGAGAAGGATTGAAAGTCCAAGGAAGTTGATTGTACGAGCTTGATTCGAGTGGTACTTGTCTCCCAAGAGTGTAGCTTTCTCCATCAACCCGGTCAGGGCAGAGGATATTGCCATGTATAATAGGGCCCTACCCCCACATATGTGCCATGGAAGCGCCCTTGCTCTTGTCCCTGGCGAAGCTTTTGGAAACATGAACAACACAAACCCAACCAACCACTGCAAAATACGTACAAGTCAGAAAAACAAGAGGGTGAAGCTTCCGTTAATAAATGGAGTGTTTATCCGATTCATGCCAGACATGGTATTTTGGATAATAGATGAGGTTATTGTTAGGTTGTTTTACCTGCAAGAGAAAAATGCTGAAGGTGGCAATGCCTACCCATGAATGCAAGCTATAGAAATCTTCTATGTTCTCCTTGTTATGAAACTTTAAAACAGCATGTATTCCAATAATTCCCATACAAATAGCAATCAGGTGAAGCAGCATGTGAATAAACTTCTGGACAGGTTTTTCTGCTGCTATCGTCTTGTATGCCATCATTCCTGTTCACCCCGCCAACCTAAGAATCATTTCTTTTTGCATTTTGAATGTATGACAGAAAAAAGAGAAAAGGAAATAAAACCTCATGACAACTATTTTAGTCTCAAGTATCTGGAAGTTGCTAAGTTTTCTTTTGTTTTCCTTCGTTTTCTTGGCAACCAATTAAATAAAACACTTAAATTTGGAAAGAAAGAAGTGTCTTAGAGAAAAGTTACACAAGTTTTCACCTTCACCCGAGAGAAAAATAAGCCCAAAGAACATCATGAATGGGTGAACCTGACAAAAGAAAGTAAAACAAGGTTTAGTACGTGCACTAGAGTTCAATTTGTTGTGTAATTTTTGTTTCAGAAAGTAATTAACAAGAAAGCATGGAAATCAACTTACATTAAAAATACGTTCTGAAATGTCAGATTCAAGATTAAGACCTCCACGATAATGCAATAACCAAAACAGCAATAGGATGAGAGATAAGATGCCAAACGAGTGTGCTAGCACTGTTAAACCGGAGGTTGACCGCCGAAACATGACCCTACCAGTAGCGTCCATGGCGGAGGGCAATGTGTAAAAGTTGAAACTTGGATGAAGGAAATTAAAGGTATTTTGGGCTAAAATTTTCTGTTTCTGATGATGTTTGTTTAGTGGGTTTTTTTTTATAGATATCTCCTGTCACTAAAATGTATAAGAGAACGCTTTGTTCAGGTATTTCTTGATTAGCAAGGTTGGAATATTTGTGTGAGGAGACTTTGAGCTTTAGCAAGGCATAACCGGAGGAAATTAAGCCAGCTAAAAGCCAAAAAGCATACCCAGGGGATTTGTTCCAGAGCAGTACTACCCATGCGTGAAAGCATCATGGCCATCCACTGGTAAACCTTTTAAAGTCCATTACTTTCAATGATTCAAACAGTTAAGAGGAGCTAGCTAGTATGGGAAGTGGCAGCACAGATGGGTGTCATCGCAGTCCCTTGAAGCCAGAGATGAATGGAAATGGTCATCAGTCCATGACTCCATGCTATAGAGATGCTTAATTAATAATCATTTGATTTGTATCATATGTGTACATAGGACATCAACTGATTCTGATCCTAAAAGACTGCAAAAAAAAAAGCACCAACATCCCCCAATAATAAAAGCAGGACAAGTCTCAATCAGGAAAACGATGTTTTGCATAAAGCAGCATATGGTTAAAAGCTTTGTGTGTGAAAGAGGGGCCCTGGTAGACCATGACAAGCACCTTTTACACTGCAGCTAAGGAGTTTAAATAAGGTTTCAGAATGCACAACATGAAAAGCTGAAATAAATGTAGTAAAAATTGGAGAAGGGGGCTCTGATTCTTGGGCTAGCTACGTTACACGGACATAGCTCCGAAAACGAAAAAGAATAAAAAAGTACATGAGGAATGGGATAGGCCACAGATGTTGCCTAAGTAAGGAACATTTTCGTTGCTCACCACATATTCCATTTAATGCTTCTCACCTCTTCTTTGTTTCATGCAACTTTTAGTAATGGTGAATTGCTTTAAGTAAAGCATATATGTCATTCATGTCCCCATGCATGTCATAAGATTTGAGCTTGACCCAGATGAGTTTGACGGATCTTCCACAAAAGAAAAAAGCTGAAGTTATCCGATTCCTTGGAGGTAATTTTTTTGCTCATTAGAAAGAGGTTCCAAAAATTAACTTGGCAATTATCTTTCAAACAAAAAACTTCATGGGAAATTTACACCCTGATAGGTGTGTTCCATAATACATTGTCAATTGGCTTCTTTAAGTTAAGAGAACTCATTTTTATAATCCTTGCAGCCAACTTTCTGTTCATTTACTTTATTTTTCTTTCATGGAATTACTTAGCAGAGTTTCGACTGATCACTCCAGCTCTTTTCTGAATTTGCAGACTGTCTTATTTGTTGTTTCTTTAGTTTCTTAAGAAAAATATTGTATCTGAAGTACCAGGATCCTCAATTCAATTGTATATTCAATGCGAGAGTGCTTTCAAGTATGAACAACAGAAAGAAAAGGTCTGCCAAGCAGTTGATCACAGCCCATTTCCTTTTATACCGGCCTGAAATTCAAATGGCCCATAGACCTCCGGTTGTTGCAAGGTCATCTGAACCACTTCCAAAAGAAACATGAAAACCTGAATTGAATTCAGTAGTGTCAGTAAAAGACTCTATGGTTGAAATGCCAGTAGTAGTATTTAACGCTGTAATTTGGGCGGATTGGATTGGGTTGATCGTTAACTCAAGCTCAGCCCAATCCAACCTTCAATTTGATATATTCAATCCAATTCAATCTCATTTCCTTAAGTTCAATTTATTTGAGTTACACTCAAATTAGTTGAAGATTCAAAATTTATTAATAATAATAAAAATATAAAAATAAATTTATATATCTTTCTAATATATATATATATATATTGATATTTGTGATGGTGGCTTTCTTGGTTTTGAGTCTTTAATTTCTAAAAGTAGGCTAGCCACTGAAAAACCATCAATGTATTAGACTTGGCCTTAGGCCACTATCCAAGCTTGAGCCCCTCACCATTAAAGTGGCTAGCATTTCCATCGATCCATTAGAACATTTATTAACACAACCTAGCATTCAACACATTCGAGTACCTAAGCCAAATGACTCGTCTCATTTACAAGAGACATGCTTTTGTAAAAAAGAACATATTTACCTCAACAAGTGTTTCTTCAATAAAAACACAACAAAAATTTTTAAAACACAAACATGATTACACAGTACTGGATGAAACTCCCAATTCCCCATTATGGTGACATGATGGCATGTAATGGATTGGCTGAGAATATAGTACCGTGGTTCCTGATTCCTGGTTCAGCCACAAGCAGCCCAACACCCTTCATAAAAGACCGTGGTCCTGTTAGGTTTTAGTAATGGAAAATGTTCTCTAAAGATAGCTGTACAAATCAATACCATTCTGAGACATTTTCAAACCCAGGCAAAGTAATTTCACCAAGGAAAAAACTGAAAAGAGAGAGAAAAAGGGGAAGTGTGGGGCTAGCAGCTAGCTGACATGAAAGCAAGGTCTTCATCAGAATAAATATTTATAGAACGAAAGCTCGGAAAAGAATGCCTCTGTCACAAGTCACAACCACCATGTAACTGTGATCATTGCTTTTTGCAAATCCCATAGATGGAATATCTAGTAATCATGGAATAACAATCAAGACTTTGAAAAATAACGAGAGGGAGAGAGAGTAATGGTTGCATCAATTATGATCAAGTCTTTTTTTTTTTTTTTTTTTTTCCCATTCCTTGTGTTTTGAAGAGAATGAAAAGGAATCGAATAACCAACTTGAGAGGGAAAATGGTCAACCGTAAAAGTAAAGTTTTAACATCACTAGCACCGTTTGTCATTATCTTTGGTCACATACATGATACAGCTAGATTATTCATTTACCTTTGAAAAAATATGATCTCTACTTTCTAAAGGAAATCAGTGAAGCAACCAACTAAAGGCAAAAACACAAAGAAAACTTGTTTAGTCCATGCGAGTTAAGTCAAAAGAGGAAGAAAGCTTAAACGAAAAGAGAAAGTAAAAAACAAAAAAAAATGAGATCAATTGCTTTTGTGTGGAGGAATATAAAGGATTACATGATGTTTATTTATTTATTTATTTATTTAAATGATTTAGTGGATAAAGATATTTGTCACTAGGATAGAGATGGTTCTTAGCCATATAATGCAAAGGGCTCCCTGCCTTTGACATAGTCCACAACTCATTTTTTTTCCTTTTTCTTTTACGTTTTCGTCCTTGTGATGGGTTAGACATGTAGTGGGACAAATTTTCTTATCTGCGTAATTGGGAATAAGGGCTAAGGATGAGTTCAGATGCAATGAAACCAACAGAACTGATGATGAAATGGCATGGGGATGGGGGTGGGGGTGTGTTTGAACAGAAACTCAGCTGTTTTTTAATCCCATTCATGTCTTAAATCTGGGAACGCATGTGGAAATCTTTCGATCTGAAAATTAATGGGAAAATAGAAAGAACGTAAAGCTAATTCGTTCTTATTTTACAATCTCTCCATACCAGCTGTATCATATATATCTGATGTTCCAATCATATTTTGTTCATAGAATGACATCCACACGCCACACATGGGCGATGAAACCAGAGGACAAGCCTATGAGATAGGCGAAAAGGAATGAAGACAGAGGCTATAGAAAAGGTAGGGTGGTGGAATGAGTGAAGCGAGAGGCGCCTAAGGTGTATAATGATAGAAGGGAAAGCAATAACACAGAATATTAAGCACTAAAAATCGGAAGGGAGGCCTAGGGCCAAGGCCATCATCTCGCCACATTAACGCGTGGGGACTGCATATTCCCACTAGCCCATGCGGATGATGACCCTCCCCCATGGCCTCCATCTAACCGCTGGATGCTGATTTAGCCATGGATGTGGACATTCGTCCACACAGCCTTCCACCCCAAAATGAAGCTTCTCTAATCCCCACCATGCCCGCCCACGACTCTTTCAACTGTCCCACACCGCACACAACCTTAACCCCCCATTTCTGTCATAATATGCATCGCCATTTTCTGCAACAGCTTGCAAGTAAACCATCACAATCCCAGGATTAATACATCTCATCTCACCCCACACATCACCATTGTTCTTTTGCACATTGTGGGGCTTTTAGCAATATTTCTCCATATTTTCCTTTCTTTTTTTTTTTTTAACCAGGAAAATGACGTGATGAGCATCCGGGTTCATGATTGTGATGATGATCCGTTGATGGACAGCTGTCAACACATTGTAGTTTTCTGAATGACTCGGAATATGTTGTAGACTTATTCGAGTACAGAAAAATTAAGCTTCAAAATAATATCTCTTGATGAGATGATTCCAATTGTAGAATCATATCACCCATATCTTCTCTTATCTTCCTGCAATACTAACCTCACCCACCCAAATATTTCTAATGAATAACCCTTGTCTTACGTGTTTGAAATGTCGGGAATAAATGACATGAATGGGCCTCCACAAGGCCACTAATTAACACTGTAGAGTTGTTGAATGAAGAGGAACCCACCATTTCACACAGATATTATAATGTTTTCTTGTTTTTTTGGTGAACTCTCGTTTTTATTTTTATTTTTATTTTTCCAATAATATATACACTTAATTATTTATTGGGCTCCACTTTATACCTGCTCTTCTATTCTATCAGTCTGTCACTGTGATTTTTAATTTTATAAGGCTTGTCCAGCGGGAGGCAAGGGAATGGTACGTTACATGCTCAGTAACGGCTACCATTGTCAGTCAAGTTCATATCAAACATCTAAAAAAGCTAGTTTAGTTTTCCATATAGCTAATATGCAATCTTATCCCCTAAAGATAATGACATGGGAATCCAATTGATTACAAAATTAGTAACGACATTCAATTTCAAACCCTCAACCACCACCACCTTCAGCTGTCCAATAATTATAAGCTACCTTCCTTATACAGTTGAAATAAGTAACTAATGTTAGTCGGTTGACGCCGGTTAACCGGAAAAAGTAAATTTATACCCATCCTTTAACACTAAGGTTAATTTTGAAGTTGGGTATTATTTCCCTCAGAATACTTAATAATTTCATTAAGTAATAATAAAGGTGTATAATCTCAACAACTTGGGTTGTGAAAACAGGAAAAACATTTGGAAATTCAGCTGGTAAAAATTTGGAAGATAGTGTTTGATTTTGTGGATTGGTGCTGAGGATGAAAATGTTGCCATCAAGAAAAAATGGCAATGGGCCCAATTTACAAAATTGGAGTGGACACCCTCCGCCTTTTGCTCTTCAAACCTCTGGGCTCCAACCCCCTACTACCCACGCTCACCCTCCTAGCTTTCACGGGTCTTTCTTTCCTTTTTCATGAATCCAAGCTCTAAAGTGGCCTCTCCTCTGCCTTTTGGCTAGTAATGGCTGATGATGTGGTGGGGTGCCACGTATGATCTGGATAAAGCCGAATTCGGCTTCCAAAACCACGTGGCAATCCATATCTGGCCACACTTCAGCAATCGAAAAACCTGATAGGCGTCACTTTGTTTGACACGTTGTGGGGAATAAGCGGATGGTCCCCACCAGCTATTTGTTTTTTCTTTTTCTTTTTTTTTTTTATTTTTATCAAAGGAAAAATGAGAGAACAGAGAAAAAGCTCGATTTCTTAGACAGGCAAACATCCCCCAGGAGGAAGAGAAGCCTCAACCTTGTCTCCCAAGAACAACTTTTTTTGTATGACCAAAATGCCCACACTGGTTAAGTAATATTACCACTGGGGGTCAGATTCTCCACATGTTTTTGTAGTCTAGCGAACCCTCGTGGCGGAATTGGACTCACCGTCTAACTGATCCAGACGGTTGAATGGTGAGTCCAAGTGTCTCCAAAATTCAACTATAAATTTAATGCCACTTCAATTTTTGCAGAATGGTCACAGCCACGCTGCCACAGGTTAGGGTGCCCCTCCTTCCACTCCCGACTCCCTCCTCCTCCGCGTGGTCAAATTTTGAGGCATATAAACTGAAATAAAAATTATTTTCCTTCACCAACACGTACTTAATATTAGAGTATTAATAGACTGAGATAAATTGAAATGAACAAGTGGAGGTTGAAAGGTTACAAAAAATGTGAGGCCACAAAATTCCAAATAAAGGTCTTGGCCGTATCTAGGACGTGGGTCAACATTGCCCACTTGTAAAAATAGATATCAGTGCAAAAAAAAAAAAAATCAATGAAGGTGTAGGTATTGAATTTGCAGGTCACGTGCGCCTCAGATGCATCTCTTTCTAGGGATCCCATTCCCATGTTCCCCAGGAACGTTCAATCTATCCCAAAAAAGACTGGCACACCACCCTGCGCAACTTAGCGTTGCCCGCACTCCCCATAACTAACATGCACCCAACCGTTTGAGTCTTTTCCCAAGCCAGTTGCTCTTTTCCCGAGAAAATAAAGTGGCAAAATTTTTCACCAAATCTCTCCATTTTTTTATAGTATTTTATTTTAACTATTGCGCGTGAAGGGTGGACCCACCCTATGAGTGTGTCACGGATGTTTGAAACAGAGTCGGATTAAAGAAAAGGGTGACTGATACCGTTGTTGACGGACGTTATGAAGCTTGTGAGTGAGTCCACCCGTTTCACTTTATTTCACTTTAACGGGATTGAACCCCCAAAATGAACGCCGTTAACTGCGCAGTAAAGAAGATCCCAGTCCCATAAATGACGCTCTTAGACAAATTTTCTGGTTCCCAGTGGGGGTGGGGGCCCAACTGCGAGCAACGGTTAGTTCCGCTGACGTGGAAACAAGATGCCACATCGGAAGGCATGAGTACTAGGAGAAGCGAAATTCTCGTGGTGATTGGAGAAGGCGCGCGTCTAATCGCCGATTTATTCGCTGACTTTTTTGCCACCTGGCGCTGCAGATTTGTCAATTAGTGACGCGCATTTTTAATAGATTCTGGCCCACGCTTTCTTCGTTGATGGGTCTGTCACTTTTTGTTCCATTAAATGACCTTTATTGCGTCCCGCGGCCCTTTATTTACGACAGCGCCACTCCGTGTACTCTGTTTTGGGGCAAATCAGTAGATTTGACTCCGAGCGAGGGCCTTTTGGGAAAGCATCACGCCATACATAGATAGGGGCGGCCTTTGGCCGGTTACCTGAACTAGAATGCAAGGGGGTGCACATTTTTCCACCTCCTTTAAAAAATTTCATTGAATTGCTTTTATATACAATAAAAAGTAGAAAATTAAGAAAGAGAATCCTCTTTTTGCCCCAAAAGTACCATCTATCATTGTTTTTGCCCTAATGATTTAAGCTTTCTCAGCTTGTGCTTCCCATCCCACTGTTGCCCTTTCTTTAATTATTTTCTTGGTTTTGTGAAGGCTTTGGCAACTTTATTCCTCTTTCAAGCCTTCAAATTTCTAATGTGGAAGTAGTTTTCAATGAGGATAAAGGGCCATACTTAATGTAAAAGGAACAGTAATGGTGGTCATTTCCCCCCCTTTTTGGGGCTATATAGCCTAGATTAATATTATGCTTCCAAAAACAAATAAAAACCCACTATGAATTTTGAGGAGGATTGAGAAATTAGGATTAAAAAAATGTGGTTCATAAGACTTTACATAGACAATGTGGTATGCAAACTAAGTAAAGACACTTTACTTCGAAAATAAAGTTCATAATCCAAGCAAAGGCAACAAATCTAATCCATTACTTTTGAATAACCTCAAAAGCAATCATGTATTTGACAATATGGGAGAATGTGGGTCTAGTATGGAATAGAGATAAGAGTGGGTTTTAAGCATGGTTTTAATGAAACAAAATACATTGAATAGATGGTGAGTATGATTCCAATGATAATGCCTTGTTACTTTATTTTCAAGATTCCAATTTTCATTATTCTTTAATGGCATTATTGACATCGGTCAATAGACATCTTAAAGTTATTCTTTGCATAAATTAAAATTGAAAACTTAGTGTTTTCATATAAAATCAATTGCTTGTCATGAGGTTAAGTTAATATTTTTTAAATAGATTGATCTCACACTAATTTACATGCATTTATACTCATTATGGGTTTAATTGTGGAGAATTACAAAGCGAGACTTGACTCATCCCTCACAACACACCCGTCTAAGACATTAATTCATCTGAGGCTTATAACGGTGTCTAATTATCTTCAACTTACTGACTAATCTCTAGGCTTAGTTCTTATTTCTAAAAAAAATTAAACTTTAAAAATCCCTTAAATTTTGATGGAGAGGCACAAGTTAAGGCATCCGTTGGCAGATTTGCATAAGAAGGACCATTTGAGTCAAAGCAAAAAACTAGCATCAAAAGGAAAAAAACAGGTTGAATTTTAGTTGTGATAATCTATTAATCTAAGAGCTAAAATCGAAGAAAAGGGTGGGCAATCAATTCTTGCCTTCAGAAATAGTTGTTCTGATTCTTCTAAGGCCTTCTTCAATGCTTTACGGGTCACACAATAGTACAGAAGAAGCCATAATTCTTAATAATGATAATTAATAATAATGCATTCACTAATTATGAGATAAGGGTGGTTTGAACTTCAATGTTTATTTAAATAAAAAAATAAAAGGGTGCTTTTTATTTTTAAATGAATTAAATAACTTTGAAAACCTGTCGACATATGAACAGCTCAAACCTATCACGCTACCAATAAAATGACCTGCTCTTTGGTTTCTTCTCATTAGCCATTTTGTTCAGTATCTCTCTGTTTATTTATCTCCCCTGTGCTGTAGAGCTTCTAGATATCCCTCTGCTTCTTCAGCACTCTATTTTTTTTTTCACCTTTTCATCATATACGGGAGAAAAAAAGAAGAAGAAGAAAACCCATTCAAACAAACAGATAAAGCATACATTTTTCACCACTGAGTTTACGCACAAAATGGTAGATTCTTGCCTGCTGTTGTTGCTGATTTGCTCTGTTCTTGGTCTTGTTTCTGGGTCTTCTAAAGAGCTCCCAATCATATCGTTTGATGAAGGGTACTCTCCGCTATTCGGAGATGCTAATCTTGCCATTCTGAAGGATGGTGAAACGGTTCACATGTCTCTAGATGAACGAACAGGTCATGTATGCTTTGTTGTTTTTTCTGGATATGGTTTTTTGATTCTTTGGAGGCTCGTTTTGTGTTGGATTTTGGGTTTTTGACAGTGGTTTTGGGTTTTGGGGCACACAGGTTCCGGTTTCATCTCTCAGGACCTTTACCTCCATGGATTCTTCAGCGCTTCGATCAAGTTGCCTGCAGATTATACAGCAGGAGTTGTCGTCGCGTTTTATGTGAGTAATCTGTTCAAAAACCTTATCAAATCTCTCATACAAGATTGCCTTCTGTTTTTCTGGACTTTCTTTTGAAATTTCTTCATCCCATGTTCATATTTGAACTCGAAGTTAAACAATCTGATTAGACCAATCCGAACCAAATGGTTTTTTTTTTTTTTTTTCCTTTTTTCAAAATCCTATGTCCTAGATGTTTTTTTTTCTTTATCTTTCTTTTTGTCTTTTAAGTTTTGGTTGAAAAATATGGTCTTATCGATATCACCCAGATGGCTTTTCCCCTAGTTTTCTCAGTTTCAAGTTCCAAAAATTGATCAAAGAAATCACAAAACGATTTCCCTTGAAAAAAAAAATACAAGATGACCTTGATATTCAAGTTCAAAATTTTTGTTAAAATCACACATGGATGGAGGTTTTTCAAGTTTCAGCAAATGCCATTACACTCAGATGAGGTTTTTCACTCTCTCTGTCTTTTGTTCAAGTTGTTGTTTTTTTTTTTTCCTTAGCTTTTCTTTTTTAAGTTCATATTTATTAATCTAAAAGATTTCTTTCATATTTTTCAAGCAAACAACCACATCTGAATGGATTTTCTAACAATCTTAACATTTGTTCGAATCCAACAACAACCCATCTTTGAATTCTTTGTTTCTTTGATTACAGATGTCAAATGCAGATATGTTCGAGGCAAACCATGATGAACTAGACTTTGAGTTCTTGGGTAACATTAGAGGCAAGGATTGGAGGATTCAGACCAATGTTTATGGCAATGGAAGCACCAACGTGGGAAGGGAAGAGAGATACCACCTCTGGTTCGATCCTTCTGAAGATTTCCATCAGTACAGTATTCTCTGGAGTGATAATCTGATCATGTAACCATCCGTTTTTGCCTATCTTTAGATAATTCATATTCTTTTAATGTTTTCTTCTCTAACAACTGCCCTTTTCTTCTTTTAATATCGTGAACTACTTATAACATATGTTCTCTAATTATTTATCTTGTTGCAGTCTGGACCTTATTGTATTAGGCTTATTTATTGAATTGATGGCTCCGTTGTAAGGTAGATGCACAGTTTCTAATCTTAGGAAATGCTCACATAAATGGCTCTGTTTTTATCACTGCACCAAATCCCCTGTTTTTCCTTCTTTTTTTTTTTTTTTCTTTTTTCTTTTTTAAACCAAAACTCAGCTTCCTCTTATTCTTTAGCTAAATTTAGTCAATGGTCTAATTGCTTAGTAGGAACATATTTATAGGACTTATGCAATTGGGTTCCTAATCAGGCATCTTTGTGGGGTTTGTGGGCAAGTGAGAATATTTACAATATGTGTTGTCTTTTATGGCTGCTCTGTTTGTTTTGATAGAAAATATGGAGAAAGAAATATTGCCAGAAATATTATGTGTTCTATGGAAGGATTCATGTGCTCCTATGTCTTGCAATGTTGTGATGTGCTGCAGATTTTACGTGGACAATGTTCCTATCAGAGAGATAAAGAGGACTGAAGCAATGGGCGGGGACTTCCCCTCCAAGCCAATGTCTTTATATGCCACTATATGGGATGGGTCGGAGTGGGCTACCAATGGAGGCAGATACAGAGTGAATTACAAATATGCTCCTTATGTGGCAGAATTTTCTAACCTGGTTCTACATGGCTGTGCTGTTGACCCAATTGAGAAGTCACCGAAGTGTGACAATGGTCCTACTTCTAAAGCAAGTATCCCCACAGGCATCATGCCAGAGCAGAGGAGCAAGATGGAGAAGTTCAGGAAGACGCACATGACATATTCCTATTGCTATGATCGTGTTCGATACACAGTCCCTCCATCTGAGTGCGTGGTTAATGCCCAGGAAGCAGAGCGTCTGCGAAGGTTCGACCCAGTCACATTTGGAGGGCGGCGCCACCACCACCATGGGAAGCGGCACCAGAGGAACCGATCAAGCCAAGGCGAGGCTACTACCATTTAAGAGGCGGGGTGGGGGCTGTCATTTGCATAAAATGTCATATGGTTATTGTCATTGATTTTCTGTTTGATTTAGTTGGGTCAGTTTTTTTTAAAAAATTTTTTCTTTCTGTGAATAGAGAGAGAGAGAGAGAGAGAGGAGGGGGGGAAGAGCACAGATTTATTGAGGGATAATGGGGTTTTTATATGGGGTACAGTGTTGGGTATGTATATATTTCATACCTTTAGATTCCAGCCATTCTGTCATTATTGATGTTTGTCACTGGCTTTATAAATTGAATTTGATGATGATTTATGTACTTGGCACAAATCCCCCCTCATGCTTTCAATAAACATTTGGCATATTGAGTTGCTATAAAAGCATCCATGTTTTATCTAGTGCTTGCCTTGATTTTTTTCCCTTTTTTGGTCATGTAATTTTGAAAGTATTATGTTTATTTAATAACATTATATCATAGCTCTCTGCAACCAAATGATATTATTTTTTATTGGGTAATTAGAATATTTCCCAAACATAATAGAAATGTTCCATGGAATGGGGGCCGTTGGTCTGGCAGATTTTTTCGTAAATGCCCAACTCTAGCCCATCTTCAAGGGGCATTTTGTCAATGGGTAACTGGGAATCTTAAGTAGGTTGCGTTTGACAAGGGGCATGTGGATGTTTGATTGATTTGAGGAGATTAGGGAGTTTTCCTGTCATTTTGGACTTTGCTTTCTTGACTTTTACAGCTCATGTAAAGCCTTTAATTTTATATAGTTGGGAAGTTGGGATAGCGATGGCACCCTCTCTCAGTGAATGCTTTTCTGGTAATTGTGGGTGTGTGGGGGGAGTGGTGGTGGTCAAGCGACCAATCTCACTACGATGGCCCCCAGCTAGCTCTCTCACCACCATAGAAATAGAATTTGATCAACCCAAAAAATGAACAATTTTCCATAAAAGCATCCCCTATCAGGTATGCAAAGTTGGGCTAAGGAATGGTGGCAATTGGTTCAGCCGTTTGTTGGGATGGGCTTCTCATCAAGACCAACTTGATGGTTGGATCCTTCCCAATAGTCAAAATTAATAAATGAATCACTTTTCTAGACTCTACTGAGCCGAGAAACAAATATTGATAGGTGGGGTGGGAAAAATATATATAGGTGGAAAAGGAAAAAAATTAAATTAGGAAGAAGATGACCTGCTACATTGACAAAGGCATTAGAATAAGGATAAGTTTCAAATGGTGAAGAGTGACTTGTGACGAATAGAAAACAATGCCAATCCAACACGCAACGACTGTAGAGGAGACGGGTGCAGATATGCAGATATTAGTATGGTGGTAGATAAAATCACATGAAAGCAAATGGTGTGATTTGCATGGACCAGGCCACAACATCACCCTTGACCCTCGTTATATTTATGTCTTTTATTTTTTTCTAAGTTTCTAACTAATCTAAGCAACTTGCTCAATGCATGTGGATGGGAACCACTATTCTTGACATTACCAATCAAAATTTCATCTCCATGTCTCTATCGGGTAGTTATAGCTTTTTGCTCTGTACTCGAGATTTTCGTGTGGATATCAAAACGCAAAAGTGAAGCCCCACAATCTATACTTACAACCTTCAAGTCACATGTGAGAAAGCAGGGTTAGGTTTGAGTCAAATCGAGGTTCAGGCTTGCCAAGTATAGGCCAATTTGTGAACCGTCAAATCTAGGTTCAAGCTTGCGAGGTATTAGCATGTTTGGGAACATTTGTTAAAAAACCAGTCCTCAATTGTTTACTATTTAACAACTCAAATATGAAATATAGTTTTCTCATCCTATATACTGATGTTTAAAAACACCTGAAATTTATTCAATCTGTTTTCAAAATAAATTCTCAAAAATTGTTATTTGTAAAAAAATTAGATGTTTTATACTTAAAAAAGAACATAAAACTTTTTTCAAGATGAATTACCAAACAAGGATGTACACTCCAAGGTTGTGTGAGCCTGCAATACCTGTTCAATACTTACTCCAAAAGATGAGAAATTACACATTCAGAAGCTATGGATTATTAATTGGCACCCAAAATGATGTCGAAAAGACTGAAGTATTTTTTATCTAACTACAATAGTCTATAAAAAAGAGAAATTCAAGCCCCTAGTTATGATATTTAGACTCGCTTCTCTCAATCATTCTGACAAAATTGCGAACAATCCCCCTGCCTTCACTGGTTATAATGCTCTCTGGATGGAACTGAACCCCCTGCAATGTTGGTCATCACAATAAGACTAACATGAGTTTATGAATAACATAACTGAAGACGCTAGAGAGTGAAAGTATAGGAGAATTAACTCAAAACACTACCAATTGGCTATTTAATTATTACCCTACCAAAAAGAGTCGAGTAAGAGGGGTCAATTTAGCAAAGGCACTATATTTTTTGTAACTTCCAAGCTCTCGGTCACAGCAAACATGTAATAAGTTCTGAAAGCCCAAGGCTAATTTTTTTATATATGGCTTTATTTGGGATGCTGAAGAATATGGCGTCCTTCCCTTCACTCGATTTCCATTTCAGAGCTATTCGAGCAAGTCCTATCTGTGGCATAATTACCCTCTCAATATTTTACTTTTAATTCCTCTGCAACCCGGAAAAGGACCGGACAAAAGCATAGCTGGAGAAGTTTAAGAAGAGATTTAAATACTTTTATTTGATCTAACCTCGCCCACCTTCTCCTTTCACGGATCCTGTCATCTTTATTTCACAAATGCCCCTCTTCTATTTCATCTTATTACTAGTAAAGGAACAAAGTAATGATATCAACAGTAGCAATGAAGTTGAAAAACATGGAGGTGCAAAATAAAAAGGAACCATGTTGAACTGTTTGTCAACAATCCCAGATGTCATGGTCATTGATGGATAAACAATGTTGAACTATTTATCAAGAATCCTAGATACCTCTTATGGAGATATCAGCAATAAACTAATGTCATCTATATTTAATACTATAATGGAGAGTGTCAAGGCTTGGCTCCAAGGCATAAAAGACAGACCTAGGAACTAGATATAAAGAAAATGGGTAATTTCGTTATACTACCCAATCAGAAGATAGCCAATCAGCTTTACATTCTAGTGTATCCACCCTCAGACATCTTCAGGAATGATTGCCCGCACATAGTCATGATATAAAATACATTCATTTCCAATGGTAAGATGTCTAGAAAAGGAACCAATTTTGCTTGTTCCAAAATAAAAATGACCAAATTAAAGAGGATAGAAAAAAATAAAAAATAAATAAAATAAAATTCCACTATAAACATAGTCATGATATAAAATACATTCATTTCCAATAGTAAGATATCTACAAAGGGAAACAACTTTGCTTGTTCCAAAATAAAAATGACCAAATTAGAGAAGATAGAAAATAAATAAATAAATTTCCAATATATAATTTCTCACCACTCTCCTTCTCAAAATACTTGATCTTGTGGCTTCCAGTCAAAGTACTATCCCCATGAATGTGAATTTTTCCAAGTCACAAGTGTTTATAGCCTAATGTCATATCCTCGCCAAATGATCTCTCACTTACACTTATTTGGGAATAAACTTATCTAGGAGAGGAAGCTTCTATAAGAACCTAGTATATCTACATATCTTCATAAAAGATGGGGAGATATTCGAGTTGTGTGAAGTATTCAAGAGAGGTCTTGAGAACCCTTGTCAAAGGACTTGTACATAGAATATTATAGATTTGTGGAGAACCATCAAGGATTCTAAAGATTTCTCATAGTGTGTATAAATAAGTGATGGCCCCATTTGGCTGGTCAGTCACCAAGCCCTCGAGAGATTTCATTCTTTCAAACTCTCCAAAAATTGCTTCATTGTTTTGGGAAAATTGACTTAACTACAAATATTCATTTCTTCCCCTTTTAAAAGAAATGCAATAAATTAAATAATATCTTTATTCTTCTATCCATCAGTCAGGTAAATGAAGGAACCAACTTTGTTGTTCCAAAATAAAAATCACCAAATTAGAGAGGATAGAAAAAAAATTGAATTTCCACTATAATTTCTCACCACTCTCCCTCCTCAAAATACTCGATCTTGTGGTGCTCCAATCAAAGTACCATCCTCTAATAATGTAAATTTTCCCAAGTCACAAGTGTTTAGCCTAATGTCATATCCAGTTCAAATGATCTCTCACTTACACATATCTGGGAAAAAACTTATCTAGGGTAGGAAACTGTATAAGAACCTAGAGATATCTACATACTTCATAAAAGATGGGAGATATTTGAGTTGTGTTAAGTATTCAAGAGAGTTCTTGAGAACTCTTGTCAAAGGACTTGGACATAGAATATTCTAGATTTGTGGAGAACCATCAAGGATTCTAGAAATTCTCATAGTGACCCTAATGATGACCCCATTTGTCCAGACACCAAGCACTTGAGAGCTTCCGTTCTTTCAAACTCTCCAAGAATTGCTTCACTGCTTGGGGAAGATTGACTTAGCAACTATAAATGTGCATTTCTTCCTCTTTTAAAAGAAATGCAATAAATTAAATAATATCTTTACTCTTCCACCCATCATTTAGGTAAATGAACTTAAATGTAGCTATGGACAACTTATAAATTTGTTGGGTATCATTTCCTAAGTATAAAACTGAAAGGCAACAATAAGAATAAACAGTAGAAACTGCTCATACAGGATTAATGGGTTAGTATTGAAATTTTAATTGGGAACCAGCAATCCAATATCTTACCTGCAGATGCTTATATTTTTTGTGACGGGCAGCCATTATCAGTCCATCCTCTGTCCATGCTGTAATCTCAAGTGCTTCATTGGGAAAGGTATCCTTTTCAATCACAAGACTATGATATCTACCAGCAGTGAAAGGACTGCAAACAAGTAGACACTCAGCAAAACATGGAAAAAAATTTTGATCTAAAAAGTATGAGAAATTTTCATTGGTATGTAAATTGAAAGCTTAAGAATTGATAAGATGTTTGACTTAAATAATAGTCAGATTACATTAACATGAGCAAGACTTTAACCAATTTTTCCATGCAAAATTAACTCAAGAAGATATCTTTATGGCTTAAAAAAAAATTCATATAGTTCTCAATTAGAACATTACAACGATATATAAGTTTTGTAAGATAATAGGCTATCAAATCAAACAGTCATGTAACTTTCTAAGAATTGACAAACTGTATAAATGACCAAATAATTATTTCATCACAAAAAAAATCTGAAAAACAGATAAAATTCCAAAATTGAAAAAGAGCAGTCATGTGAGCTTTTTCTTCCTTTAATTAATTGAGGAAATTCTTTTGTATCTCTCAAATGTGGCACACTTGGCCAAGTGCCAAGGGCTTAGAGTTCTATGAGGATGTTCCAAGATTGACACCATGAACCAAGAAAAGAAAATTATAAAATAATAATAATAATAATAAATAAATATTTACCCTAAAATATGTAACTTTCAAAACTTGAATTTACATATTTATGACACAAGTTAATCTAATAAGGATTAAAAGTCTTTTAATTGTCTTTGGTTGAGGTGTGTTTGGCTTGTTTCTGTGTATACAACCTGCATACGTTGGGCACACCCCCTTCTTTTTTGGCGCTTATTAATGCATGCTCTTGTTGTCTATAAAAACAAAGGTCTTCTAATCGTTTGGTGCCAGACGGCATGATTCCACCAATCAAAGAAGAATATACCTGAACCTATTGTTATTATATTATTTTTCCTTTTCATCATCTTTTGTATGACTCAAATCCCTCCTATGTCCTGACTATAATTCACAATGTTTTCTGTTTCTGATTGGTCTTCAAAACGAGTCATAAAAACAAAAGAGATCCAATATTCAAGAATATCTTAATCTTTTTTTTTTTTATCAGTAAGTAATATATGTATTGATAAAGAGACGCTAAAGAAGCGACTCAAATAGTTACAGTATAGAAAAAACGACTCACCCCCTTACAAAAGAACCCACCCCTCTATGAAAGCACAAAAAACCCTCTTCCTTAATACATGCACACCCAATCTATAAAATCTAATAAGGTCGAAGGACCATCTTTTATCCACACTTTGGTTTCCGACCATAGCAAATACACAAAGGAAATTTTCAGCTTTTGTATAGATAGCACCCCGTCCTCAAAAGCAATTGAATTTCTAGTCTTCCAAATGACCCAAAACAAGCATAACGGTCCCAAAAGCCACGTCACCTTCCTCTTCTTACCCATAATGGAACCTCTCCAACCTATTAGAGTTTCCTTAACCGAACGCGGAAAAACCCAAGAGACTCCAAAAAAAGAGAGGAGCAAGGTCCACACCTCCCTTGTTCTTTCACAATGAAGAAGGAGGTGGTCAACTGACTCCCCACACTTTTGGCAAAGAAAGCACCTATTTGCCAAAGCCCAACCCCTCTTTTGCAGATGGTCCAAAGTTAGGACTCTACCCCACGATGCCTCCCACGCAAAGAAGCTTATCTTGGGTTGAGCATAAGACATCCAAATAATCTTTGAAGGAAACCAAGCTGACGACACCGGCTGCATTGCCCTATACAAGGACTTTACCGAAAAAACCCCATCCTTTGATTCCACCCATCTCACCCTGTCCTCCTCATCCACCCTCACCATCTTTCCTTCCAAACACCTAAGTAACCTTCCCACTTCTTCCAATTCCCAATCATTAAACGGCCTATTGAAAGTAGGAGTCCAACTTCCCCTCCTATTCCCCTCGGCTGTCCACACTTCATTTACCCATGCCTCTTTTGACGTTGCTATGGAAAATAAAGAAGGGAAAGCCTCGCTTAAAGGGCTGGTACCACACCACTTATCTTTCCAAAACCTCACATTCTTACCATCCCCCACCTCATAGCCAAAAAAAGGGGTTACAAATTGTCCCACCTTATTTATAGCTTTCCACAAACCAACCCCATAAGCCTCCCTAATCTCACAAGATCTCCATCCTCCTTTCTCCTCCCCATACTTCCTTCTAATCACCTGATTCCATAAGGCCGTTTTCTCGTTAGCAAAACGCCATGCCCACTTTCCCAGGAGAGCCTTATTGAACAAACCAAGACTCTTTACCCCAACCCTCCTTTACCTTTATCATCACACACAATCGACCACCTTACTAAGTGAGGTTTCTGCTCAAGAGCGCCTCCTCCCCACAGAAAATCTCTTTGTATCTTTTCCAGTCTTATCCTAACCGCCCTTGGAATTTGGAAGATGGACATGAAATAGATTGGCAAGTTGGACAAAGTACTCCGAATTAAGGTAATCCTTCCTCCTTTTGAAATGTACTGTCGCTTCCACATAGCCAATCTCCTTTTGAATCTTTCCTCTATTCCATCCCAAACACCACTAGATTTAAAAGGAGCACCTAAAGGCATTCCTAGGTAGGTGGATGGTAAGTTTCCCACCTTATAACCAAATTCATCAGCTAACTCTCCCACATTTTCAACTCTACCAACTGGAATCAATTCACTCTTTTCCATATTCACTTTTAACCCTGATAAAGCCTCAAACCACATTAGCAGCCAACATAGGTGTGTCAACTGATCCTCTTTAGCTTCACAAAAGACCAACGTGTCATCAGCAAACAACAAATGAGTAATCTGGACCCCTTCGCCCCTTCTTCCCCGAACCAAACAAGGCGTCAAAAAACCACCATCAACTGCTCTTTTCATCAAACAACTGAAAGCCTCCATCACTATTACGAATAAATAAGGCGAGAGGGGGTCTCCTTGCCTTATGCCCCTCGAGCTCTGGAAAAAACCCGTTGGATTGCCATTCACTAGAACTGAAAATCTGACAGTGGATAAGCACCACTTTATCCAATTACACCACCTACCTCCAAATCCCATTTTCCCCATTACCGCTATCAAAAATTTCCAATCCACATGGTCATAAGCTTTCTCTATATCTAATTTGCACATTATTGCCCCTCTATTATTTTTCAGGATGGAATCTATTGCCTCATTAGCGATCAGAACTGCGTCCATAATCTGCCGCCCCTCCACAAAAGCATTTTGAGATAAAGATATCACTTTAGCTAACACTCCTTTTAACCTGTTAGCCAACACCTTAGCTAACCATTTGTAAAGCCCTCCCACCAAACTTATTGGCCTAAAGTCCTTCAAGTCCTCAGCCCCCCCTTTCTTGGGAATCAAAACTAAGAAGGTTGCATTCATGCTTCTGACAAATCTCCCCGTCTCATGAAACTGTCTGAACAAATTCAAGACCTCCACCTTCACAAAATCCCAAGCAAACTGCCAAAAGGCCATTGAGAAGCCGTCTGACCCTAGTGCTTTCTCACCGCAACAGCCTTTCAGCGCTTCAAAGACCTCCTCCTCTGAAAATGGTTGCTCCAGCCTCTCTACCTCCCTCTCTTCCAGCCTCTCAAAGTTTAGCCCTTCAATACTAGGCTTCCAATCACCCGGGTCTGTCAACAGTTCTTGGAAATTTCTGCCAACCTCCTCTTTGATTTCACTCTCCTCAGTAAAACACCTCTCATTCACCTTTATTCTATTCAGTTGCTTCCTCCTTCTATGAGCATTTGCCATTTTATGAAAAAACTTGGTGTTTCTGTCCCCCTCTTTTAGCCAAATTTCCCTGGACTTTTGCCTCCATGATACTTCTTCCAATAGAGCCCACTTCTTATATAACTCCCTTGCCTCCTTCCTAACTTCTTCTTCTTCTATTGACAGAGAACGAACCATTTCTTCCTTGTCCCAGTACTCTATTAAGTTCCATGCTTTCTGTTTCTCTAAATCAATCTGTCCAAACACCTCTTTATTCCAACTTCTTAACAGCGGTTTTAAGGCCTTCAGTTTTTCAGTCAATATGAAACTAGCCGATCCATTCACTTGAATCCCCTCCCACCACTGTCTCATTACCTCTTTAAAGCCCTCACTTTTCAGCCACATGTTCTCAAATCTAAAAGGCGTGGGTCCTCTCCTCATTCCTCCCCCATCCAGAAGAATATCTTAATCAAAATCCCAAAAAACTCCTTTAACCAGTATGACCACAGTATGGAATGAGCAAGTGTTATAAAAAACCCTCAATTTCACTCCATCATATAGACCAACATTTGTTCTGAGGATCATGTGCTAGAGGTAACTTGTTTGTGCACTTTCAATAAATCTTTGATGACAGTACAAATCCATAAAATGCCTTAAAGAGTGAAGCAAGATCCCCAAACAAAAATAGAACTACAAAAAAGTTCTTTTAAAAAAAAAACAGCAAAAGTACAATTTAGAGCTAGCATTACGTGTAATAAAACTGTTGAGCAAAGCCATTTTTTTAGAACTGAGATGCACCATCAAAACTCTCTGATGATATGACCCAATAAAAAGGAAAAACAAAAAAAAAGCCACCTTAGAAGGAAGACTCTCCCACCCAAACTACCTGCACAGGAAAATTCTCAAATAGTGTTCCTGTAACAGCTCAAAACAAAGACTTCACCAAAATTACATCCATCCTGCTAAACCACCAAACCTTCTATCTGGAAAAACTCTGCTATCCTAGCTTCATTAAGCGACTATTCCACTAACTTACTTCCCAATCTAGAAGATTGAGATCAGCATAACCATAGTCAAGCTCCTAAATATGATAATCACACTCCCATTCTAACTTATCCACAGCCACCAGATAGAGGTCCAGAAAGCAATATACAGAAATAAAGAAAATTTTTGCCTCATAAAGATACTTTCAAAGATAAACCACAGACCATTGCTAACAGTATACCTAACCTAACTTTCAAGCACCAAAATCCCATGATAGGTTCTAGGTGTTAATTACTCGAACACAAAACATAAATGCTTATTAAGAACCTAACGTTATAGGAAGAGAGCAAGCAAAGTAAATAATCTTACTACAAAAAAGAGAGTAAGAAAATAAGTAAATCAAATAGATGTTAAGGTATCAAAACATCAAAACCTTCCCCTTTGACATGATTCAGTTATTAATTGTAACTGTTTTCAAGATGTATAATGTAGTTGCTTAAAACTCATTCAAATTCCCGAGCTCAACTACATATATATTGTGCTTACTAATAGTCTCACTAAACTTCATCACTTACATTTAGGTTTTCAAATACTGTTATTCAATTTTATTTTTCCTGTCCTCAAAAGAACATTTGACCACATTAGCTTCCTTTTTGTACAACTCTTGTTGATTTTTCTTCAGTATGCAAAACAATTACTTATAATTGATAACTGGTGATAGATTAAGTAATACTAATGAAACATATGTTCGACCTAGAAAGGGTGGACAATCTCAAAACTTAATAGGTCTATTAGTAATTTTATCAACATTCAACCTGGAAAAGCTTATTATGATCTGTTCTGGTCAAGAGAATTTTATCACTATTTAAGAAGCCTAAATACAACAAGAAAACTTTTAATATATTCTTATTTGCAAATTAGGGAAAAAAAACTTCTAGAAAACCATTCCCCACCAAAAAAGAAAGAAACAAAAAAAGGGGGAAAAAAAGAACCTCTGATGAATTAGCTTTTGAGTAAAGCCAAAAAGAAAATTTTAGTCCATCAATATGCAATTGAAAACCATACCTGCCTTTTAACAATCATATTGAATTTCTACATTAGATTCCCATAAGATCATAATTATTAACACTATTGAACTTGACAAATGAGGTGAAGCAAGATTTGCCAATGAAGAAAAATATGCATCGGATGAATAAAAACATGTGCAATCATGTGCATGCACATATATGAGAGAGAGAGAGAGAGAGAGAGAGAGATTGCACACAAGAAAAAAAATAAACATTTTAAGAGCATTCTACAGAGGGAGAGTTATCATCACAGGTTGAAAAGCGGAAAATTAAATATTTAAGAGCACTTTTAAGAGAAATCAGAAAGATTAAATAAAATACAACACACATAAAGAGATTATTTGGGAATGTATATAAAAAAGAAAATATGTATATCATTTCAGGATCCTAGGGCCATTGTTGTTTGTTTGTTCGATAGGCAAACAGGAAGACATGTATTAGTATTGCCTAAAAGGATGCGTAGCAAAGTACACACGAAGCATGCAAGACGCCCACTGATGATAAAGGAAAAAAACAAAAAAAAAAACACCTGATTTTACTTTAGGTTCAACCAATCTACAGATCTAACATAGACATTGTGTGATCCTCTATATACACCCTAACCCAATTCCCAAAAGTATAACAAAAAACATATTTGATTGTTTGGTCTGACTACTCAACATCATTAAAAGCCTTTTTATTCTTCTCCTTTCAAAGAGTCCAGAACAAGCATAAGGGAGCGGCCTTCCATGCTTTTTTCTGTTTTTTCCCCTCAAAAGAGTCATTCTAACCCAACAAGTTCCCTCTCAGTGAAGATACATAACCCACTCCACTCCACAAAAGGCAAGAATCAAGTGCCACACCATTCATGCTTTGGAACAATGTAAAAGCAAGTGGTCTGTTGTCTCCTCCACATATTTGCACAAGTAACAACTATTAGGGAGAGTCCAACCCCTTCTTTTGAGCCGGTAAAGAGTAAGGATTCTACCCCATGACACTTACCATGCAAAGAAGTTGACCTTCACTGGTACCCAAGATCTCCACACAAAGTTCGGAAACACTCTCTAAATCCTGTAGATAAGGAAGAATAGAGAGATTTAATTGAAAACTTGTCACACTTGGATTCATTCCACCTCAATGTCTCCTCCACTTCCCTTTTAATTACCACTAATTGTAGTTTCCAAAATGAGCTCTCCACTTCATCCAACTCCCAATTGTTAAACTGCCTTGAAAAACAGGGGCTCCAACGACCCTCTCTTCCCCAACCACCTCCCAAGCCTCTGCCACCCATCCCTCCTTGTTAGAAGCAAAGGAAAATAAATTCAAAAAGGCTTTTTCCAAAGTTTGGTCCTCACACCACAAGTTTTTCTAGAATTTAACCCTTCTTCCTTTCCCAAGTAAAAAGCGAGACCTAGGGCCCTCTCTCCTTTCAAGTTTTATTCAGTTATCTTCCCCAATCCAAGAAAAGACAAATCATCCATGGAGAATGTGAAATTGTGTGCTGAAATTAACCAGAAGAGGCATGGTTGCATATCTTAGAGAAAACAATATAGCTGCAGATGGCTTAGGTAATTTAGACACAATGGATGAAAAACGTTTCATGATTTTCCAAGTTCCACAAGGGACAAAGATGGGAAAGATATGTGAGGTGTATCTTTTCCACATTGGATGGTTTCGTCTATTTATTAGATGGGAAAAGAAAAAATGAAACATAAATTTGGAGTAACATGTCATCCATGGCAAGGTCAACTCATTCACCAAGAGAAACAAAATATCACAGGAACCAAGTTCAGAAAATATCTCATGTATACTATTTTGGTAAGGAAAAAATCGAAACAAATGGCACCAAGGGATTAATTCTTAAAGCATAATCATTAGTAGAAAGGAAAAAATCGAAAGATATGGAAACCCACCCCTACCATGGGATTGATTCTAAAAGCATGATCATTAGTAGAAAGGAAAAAATCAAAAGAAAAGGAAACCAACCCCACTGTGGGATTAATTCTAAAAGCATGATTATTAGTAGAAAGGAAAAAGTTGAAAGAAATGGAAATCCACCCCCACCATGGGATTAATTCTGAAGGCATGATCATTAGTAGACTGTAGATTCAAAAACATTCTAGATATAAGTAATAACAAAATATTGTAGAAAGAAATGAAAACTTACTTTGATAACCCTGAAAACAAGCCATCTTCTCCTTTTTCATCATAATATACAGGAGAGCTTTTTCCATGCATAACGCCAAAAGGAGAACGTACAATCTTCCCTAAGAAACAAAAGGATGTATTGCAAGCTCCTTAGAAGCAAAAAAAATTAGGACAAGTGTATTATGCAGACAACTTTTAAAGAATACCACTGAACTCAAAAAATCTTTATTCTGAATTTTTGGGGTTAGTTATAACAATGGCTTTTCCAACCATTGTTCTGTACATGTGAAATTAATATTACTTGGAATAATCTTTCTGGTGCATGACAAAACCATTCCCATGCTCTATCAATGTTTTTTTTATTATCCGGTTGTTAAAGAGGTGCACAAATTATGCCACTACATAAGCAGCCAAAAGAACTTAAGGAATCTTGAAAGACTTGCCTCCAAAAGCTTCTCCGATGCACTGTAGCCCCATACAGACACCAAACAAGGGTACAACAGGTCCAAGTTCCAAAACAGTCTGCAATGATATCCCTGAATCTTGAGGTGTACCTATACAAGGAAAATGTAGTGTATATTGAAGTCGACCATGTGTCTCTAAGAATAACACATTAGCACAAGTTCTTACCTGGTCCTGGGGATATAAGCACCCCTCTTGGATTTTTCCTGTAAAAACATCAGAGAAGGGTATGAATGCGGTTAGATTACTTAAATATCACCACCCCAAAATGCTAACACATCACATGCAAGAACTAGAGAAGGGAAAATTTTTAACAACCAAAATTATGAAGTCTTACTTTTTTAATTCCTCCACACTAAGCTCATCATTCCGGTAGACCTCAAAGTTACACCCAAGCTCTCCCAAGTACTTTAAAATCAATAGGATAGATTATCGGAATAACGAGTTAATATTTATTCATCAGAGCATGAAATAGAAACAGAAACACCCTCATTGGAAAGCATCGAAAGCAAAGAACCCAAGGGAAAGCAAAACCAAAAACCAAGCAACAAAGCTAACATTTAAAGATATCAGAAGTGCAAAAATATATATATAAAGGTAGATTTATGAATATTTTCAGAAGGTTTTCTCCTCCAAGATTTTCCTCTTTCCATTTGTCTCCCTAACCAACTGAAACAATAGAGTAAACCCCTCCTGTTCTCCCAACTTCTTTGTGGAAAAAGCCATGAGCAAATGAACTTAAACAATTAATCATAAGTATTGATCCAATCAATATATCGAAGTTGCAAAAGCATCATTATTAGGAAATAAGTATCAAAACAATCTTATTTAGAAAAATGGAGTAACGTCCTTAAGATGAAAATCAGAAAAAATAAAAATAAAAAAATCCCAGCCAGATGGACTTGTTTTGCTTTGAAAAATCATTTAATAAATATAAAAACAAATCACGTTAGCTAACCAGAAAATCCCTTCTTTCTCTTTGAATTTTCTGCTCCTCAAATTTCTGCCCATTTTGGGCTCATGTGATCTTTAACTAGTCCCTCCCAACCAAAAAAACCACCCATCAGCATTAGCGCCAAACAAAAAATCAAAACCGTGAATAACAAGAATGGATCAAAAGAAAGCGAAAGGAGAAAAAAAAAACCTGGCAAAGATTGTAAGTGAAGCTGTCGTAATTATCAATGACGACGATCGGATTCTTCGTCCCGTTGTCCAAAACCGGCGACCTGGAGTTCGATTCGGCAATAGACATCGACGCCTTGAGAGCAAACCCATCTTTCTCCTTAAACACAACGGATCCGCAACGCAGCTCTACACCCAAAACATATAACCTCTCTATCAATCCAAGAGAGAGAAACAATTACCAAAAAAAAAAAAAAAGGCTCACTTGATTGGAAAGAGAAGCTGGAGATGTTACGAGGAGACTCTAGGGTTTGGAAAGGCAGCGAGGACTTAGATTGAAACAGAGCGGATTGAGAGAGAAGAGAAGCCATTGCTGGAGAGGTGAAAGAGAAGAGTGAACTATCCGGAACTTTTGAGTCTGAAAATAAGGATGCTCTGTCCGATCACGTGCAACACGTTTGAATTGCAAACGGTGCGGGCAAATTTGATTAGATTTTGGCGTATCTTAATTTCAGATTCGTTCTAATTATTCAGAATTTTTGTTTTACCCTCGATAGGAGGCTGGTGGACATCTATGTCATCAAGAAAAATGTGCACCACATGCTTCACAGTATCATTTGGTTTCCAAAAAAATATGCCTTGTATACAATCTTTCAATCAAAATTAAATATGATTAAAAATTTAAAATTTTTTATATTTTGAGCAATAATTCTTAAAATATTAAAGGCTTTTTTGGAATATAATCCTTGAAAAAAAAAAAATTAAATTCATGGAATAAAATAAAGATTAGGATCTACTGTAATGAATAGAATGATATGTGTTAAAAGGAAAATTGTAATGAAGGTCAATTTATTCTTACCGTTTGATCTCGCAGGAGGAAGAGAGGCGCTGTAACTTGTAAACTTTCCTTTTAAGTGTGAGAAAAACATTCACTTTGATTCACTTTAAATAATAAATTTATTTATATTTATGTTCCCTTTAATATCTTATTTGCATTAATTGGTTATCTAAGTATACATGCATATTTCATTTATATTATAAAGAACTTGGATACGGAATTGTAAAATAATAAGTTATTTATAATTGGTTTATTGATTTTGATAATTTAATAGAAATGGTAGTGCATCATCTTCTAATTGAAGGGATAATTTGTCTTGAGCATTGAGATGAGTTTCTCATTATAAGTACACAAATATATATGATTACATATCAAACATAACTTATAGTGAATCATGACCTAAAACTATCAAATTATCATAATTCATTACTTGAACTTAGTAAGGTGAGAAAATGGGGATGAGATATGAAAGTGACAACAAAGGATTAAAAGAATGGATGAATTTAAGGGGATTTTACTAGAAAAATGAAATGGAAAGGATCAATAAGGGATTTTAGAGAAAAACCTCGAGTGAAAAGAGTGAAAACGAAGAGAAAAAGATGATTATTGGATTGTTTTAAAGGTTAGTTGTTGATTGAACCAATCCATCAGCCCGATTCAACCAAGTGGGTCAAAATTGGTCAATACCTCCCAAATTATTGGTTTCTAAACAATTAACCTCCTCCTACCTCTTTGCCAAAAAAGTTCCTTAAATTTTTTTATTTTTTTTTATGTTATATTGCCTTGGGGATTTCAATTTTGGTCAAAAATGAACCTTTCAATGCATGATCTTCTAAAAGATACAATATGAAGCAAAATCAGGCTATTATTATACTTTTAAATTTAAATGTAAAGAGCATGCATGAGTATATTAATGAACTAAGGGTCTCCAACGGGCCGGGCCGGGCCCTTGATATATCTAAGGCTCGTGGCCTGGCTCGTGGCCTCTCAAGCTGGGCGGGCTTGGCGGGCCGGGCTGGCGGGCTGGGGTAAAAATTAAAATAATTTTTAATTTTGAAGGGAAGGGGTATGGAACCATAAGGGAGCTAGCCACCAACTGAGCTGACCCTCTTTTGTGTAACTATTTTGCATTAATTATATATATATTAGAAATGTTGTATGATTTTTGAAAAAAAATAAAAGTAAGTTGGTTGTTCAACTGTTACATGACCGTTGAACATGCCACTCATAATTCAATTTCAAATATATGACCGTTGAACGGTCTTGAAATTAAAAAAAAATAAAAAATAAATCCTAATATTTAAATCCCTATAAATATTAAATATCCTCAATTTTTTTCTATTCTCTCAACTCTTAAGTTCTCTCCCATTCCACAATATTTCCGATTACTGCATTTTGTCTCAAATTATTCAATATTATTGGTGGTGAAAAACAAGCATTGATGGTTCAAAGAGTTCAAATTTGAAGGAATTTCTGCTTCGGTTCTCCAATTTAGTAACATACTTCACCTTTTCTTTTATTTATTTGTTACATTTTAATTTTACATTTATTATTTTTATCAATAATTATAATTATGGCAAGTGATTCTTGTTCTTCATCTAATGCATGTGATATCAAAAAATTTACTTCAAATATATGGAATTTTTTTTGATAGAATAGAAATAAATTTAGAAAATAATAAAAAAGAAATAAAAGCAAAATATAATATTTGTAACAAACTTCTTAGTGGTGGCTCGAATGCAGGTACAAGTCATTTAAAAAGGCACCATGAAAATTGTAAAACTAAAAATAATATAGATATTAGAAATTATATGCAATTAGGTAAAGATGAAAGTGGAAATTTAAAAACATTTTCTTATGATGAATCTTATTGTCGTGAAGAAATGATTGATTATATAATAAGAGCAGAAAAACCTTTCAATTTCACTAGTTCGCCATCACCGCCAAGAGATAATGATTAAAATATTTTACTAAATGTATGTCATATTTTTATTTTTATTTTTATGGTTGAAAAGTACAAATGATTGACAAATAAGTAGGTGTCAACCTAGTTGGGATGTATTTATTTTGTAGTAATGTAAACTTTTCCCACATTTTCAAATGTAATGTATACATTCAATGAATAAAATAGTTAACAATGAATATTTTTATTAATGTAACATTTTTTATTTTTTGAATATTTTTTTTAATATATATATATATTTTAAAGTGGCGGGCCTACAGGCTGGCCCACCGGGCCTAATTTGGGGCCCATGGCCCAGCCCATCCAGAAATGGGCTCGGGCCGGGCTTTAGCCAGTCGGGCCGCGGGCTTTTTGAAGACCCTTAAATGAACAAGAATAAACAAAGCAAATTGAGCATATAATCAAGATCAATTCAAATTTAATTATCCCTAATCCTCTTCTATTTTCAATAAAATCAATGTTCACTTAGATGTTTCCTGAAAATATTGGTCAATTAATCTTTAGTGCTTATAAAATCTATGGTAATGTTTTTTTTTTTTTTATGCATAATTTCTAAGAAAATTATGTCATATAATATTTTCAATCTTTATGGATAAACTAGTAGCACAATTAATAAGAAAGGGGAAGGGGAAAGAAAGTCGTATGAAAAATCTAAGCGTGGTTAAAAGGGGTTTGAACTTTTCAAAATATCTTTAATTCATTCAAACTCTCGAGAACTTTTAAGAAGTTATAACTTCGTTAAAAAGACTTCAAAACTTTTTCGATTGTTCAAATAAAACTTATGTTTTTAGATTTTAAAATTTCTTCAAATATTTTTTTCTTTTGTTACTTTTTAAAAGTATTTTCAAATTGCTAAAATTATTAATGCTTCAAGTTTAAGATTATCAACTTAAATTTGCTAAAAGGCTTGTTAGATCCAAAATATAGCTGCTTTTGAGAAGCCAAAGCAATCGAGTTAAGGTCCGACTCAAGCTATGAGCCTTAAAAGCCGGATTAAAGTTAGCCCCAAGTCAACTTCAAACTCAAATTAAGTAATGGGGCTAAGACCTAAATTGAATTTTAAAGACTTCAAATTCTAAATTCAAGCCCCAAATACATGCAATAATTTCTAATTGTGCAGCTCAGTCAAATCATTCAAACCTTTGATTGATATTATTCAAGTCAAATTAATATCAAACTAGCCTACAAAATCAAGAACATCTCAAATTAATATTCAACAAGTTTTTCAATTTAACCACTTTAAACAAAGAATTAAAAATTAAACTCATTTCCATGAATCAATAAAATTATAATTTGCAAGCAAATTTTCACAAAATGAAATCCGTAAATATAAATATATAATAAAATAAAAACAGGCCGAATCTTATTTTATTTATTTATTTTTTTAAATAATATGTTTTTTATTGAATTTCATAATCTGCATTCTAATATGTAGGGTGGATTTTTACAAGTACCCGTAACTCGTCTTAAAGGAGAAATATGCTAAATAAATATAAACGAGTTTAGAATAGGTTTGAGAGTTTTTAAAATTTTCAGATGATTTGAATAGATTCATATATGACTTTGTCTTTCCCACCCTAATTATATATAATTTTAAATAAAAATTATTTTAACTAATTTTTTTTTCAACTTTTTGAACATAAATAAAAATTAATTTTCATAAAAAATATAAATATTTTCCATATTTTGATTTATAAATTATATTTATTTTTAATAAAAATTTAAAATAAAAAATTGAAAATTGTTAAAAAAATTTAAAGAATTCGGGATGGATATGAAATTTCTTAAACTCGTACCACCTTGTCATGCCTTTTGAGAGATACGAATATATATAAATAAAAATAATGAGGTTGGAAGAAGGTGACCTATCGTATACTCGATCGTATTGTCATCCCTGATCAAGACATCATTTTCAACAAAATTTGTTTGCATTGGAGTATTTATATTATTGTTATTTTTTAAAGTTTTATTTATAATTTGGAGAAAAAAGAAATTAGAGTTTAAAATTTGCAGGTCACTTGTATTCTATGTGTCTCGTTTCATTTCTTTTTTCTACCTCCATGTTTCTTTTGGTCACTTTTCTTAAAAATTCATAACCTACACAAACTCGCCATGTTGGGACCTGCAAATACGACTTCCATATTATTACTCTTAAAGCCTACATTATTTCTTGGTTGAAAGGGAGGGCCGACAAGCTGGGCGCAGAATAATTAGCAATGGAAGACTAATTTCTCTTGTGATTGAGTTGTAAAGTAAACTCGAAAATTTAGGTCAACCCACTTTGCTTAGAAAATAACAATTAAATCCATATAAAAATTAAATTTATTTTAAAATATAGAAATTATGTTAATCAAATCCAAGTTGGAGTGTCAACCAAGCCAATGAAGTTGTTGGCCAGAACATCACATGGGCCATGGCCAATACCAAGGAAAAATAAAAGTGTCCAAATCATAACTTTTAAACTACCGTACTTATTATTTGATTTAAGTGGAATTTAAGTTAAATTTTTCTTAAATTATTAATTTTAAACTTATTATTTATTTTTAATTTTAAAGTGGTGTTTGTTTTTTTATTAAATAGAAAAAATTAAAATATTTTATAATTTTTATTTGATTAGAAGCAACCATTTGATATGAACTAAAACGACTAAATTGGATCTATTGATAAAAATTCACTTTAATTATATTGATAAATATTAATAAGTTTCGAATAAAAAAAAATATTTTGATTTTTTTTATTTAATAAAAAAACAAATGTCACTTTAGTATTAGAATTATTTTATAAAATTAATTTAAAATTTATTTTAAGTTATTGAATTGATATATATCATTAGTTGTAATTAATAATTATTATTAAAAAATTTAACTAATATTTATTTTTATTAATTTTAAACAATAAATTTTTTACTTAACATTCATACTTTAAATATTATAAATAAGATAATCTAAAATTTATATTTTTATTAAATGTGCACAAATAAGACTAAAAAACAAAAAATAAAATTAAGATTAGATATAAGTTAACTATTTTAACTTAATACTTCAAATTATTTTTAATTTTAAGTTGTGATATTAAGTTATTTTAGTAAAGATGCTAAATCTATTTAATAACTTAAATTAAATTATTAAGTTACTTTAATTTATTAAATGTTTACTAAATACACTCTCCCACATAAACTTAATAAAACAAAAAAGTAAAAATAATGTTGAAAGCTCCGGCATTCTTTAAGTTTAGGCTCATCACTGCAATGAAAATTAATTTATAGTATGATTTTCATTCAAGAAGTTTTCTTCCAACAACATTCCTATTATTGGATTGGATTATTTGCTTCAGCTGGAAATTAATACCTAAGATTAATAGCAATTACTACCTGGATCATTAATACAAGAGCTAGCCATCCATCCATAAGGAAGCTTGCCAGTTACACGACCAAATCTCAGTGATATGATATCGACCCAACCTTCTAAAATATCAGCTTAGGAGGGTGCTAGGTCCCCATCTTCTCAACTGAATACAGTGATCTGTATATAGCGAGGTGGCGTACCTGGCTTAAATAGACGACTTTAAATGACACCCAATTACATGTTAAACCTTAAGAATACGAAGAACTCAAGTCAATGATGTCACGCATGTATGAAAATGACATAAGGAACTGACCCTAATGTTGTGCCTCCAGTCCCCATCAGAATTTGGTCTTTAGGAGTTATTACTCAGTGATGGAGTTGTTGTGACATATTGGTATCAGCATATCGGTGATCTAACCAGATTCAATATATTCTCCGGTGCATAATAACCAATCTTCATCCAAATATGTTGCACGTTACCACGGGCGCATAATTAATGAGCATATCCCACGGCAGATTAACTATAGGCCGAGTGGCTGCAACTTAGTGGTTTTCAATTCAACTTTTGTTAATGCTAAATATTGAATCAATTTATGGTCAGATTTTAAAAATGAAATATTATAATAAAGGATTAATTACGTAATCCATGTGGGTTATATATCCCATGAGACCCACGTTTAATGTAATAATAATCCGAGTGAAATAAGATACCTTGGCGTATGTACCCAAGAAAAGGCACCTCCGCAGGAAGCTAAGGAACCTGGCCTACAGGGTACCTCTACACACTTTTTTTTTTTCCCACTCAATTATAAAATTGAAATCAATAATTCCATTTGATAATACAATGAGATAAAAATATGAGGTACGATTTTTCAACTTTTTTTTTTAAAAAAAAAAAAAATTTGATCACGAGCAGAGTTAAAAATGGCGTGGGTTTGTGAGTGCACATGCAAAATTTGGAAGATTACAGAGAATTATTAAAGGGGAAGAGCAAGTTGGGGAGGGGCTGCCGCGAATGAGATGCAAGGTTTGTAAGTATGCGATGGGTAACAAAGAGGAGACAAATCAAGAAAAAAGAAGAAAAAGAAAGGAAAAGAAAAGAAGGAAAACAGAGCAGGGGGAAGCACCGCGTTAGTGGGAAATTACAGAAACGGTCCTTAGATCAAGAATATTCCATTCTGGTCCTATCTACACTCCCCGCACCCATCAGGTCCTGAAACCAGAAAGAAAGAAGAGAGCCACCATTTAAGACCACTATACAACATACGCGTGCTCAATAAGCCATTATCCCTCATTCTCTTTCTCTCTCCATCTTCACTAACCCTAGATCTCCGTCTAAACCCTCACTTCACGTCACCCTCTATTGCTCCATCCCTCTCCCGTCTCCATTCAGATCTGAGCTTTACGCTACTCCAATTTCATCTGATCCATATTTCCACTCTTCATTTCTTTTATTTTTGGTATTTATCTACTGTGATTTTGGTAATTTGGACTATGAAATTGTTATAGATTTGTGGCTGATCCGCCCAGAGTATACCATTTTTGTTTTTTATAGATCTGAGACTGAGCATGCTGTCTGTCTGCTAGTTTGGGATTGAGACGCTTTATTCTCATGGCAATGCCATCGGGAAATGTGGTGATATCGGATAAAATGCAGTTTCCGGGAGGTGGAGGCCGGGGTGGCGGCGGCGGCGCCGCTGAGATCCACCACCACCGGCAGTGGTTTCCCGACGAGCGCGACGGCTTTATCTCCTGGCTGCGCGGGGAATTCGCGGCAGCCAATGCTATTATTGACTCGCTCTGTAATCATTTACGCTTGATCGGCGAGCCTGGGGAGTATGATGCTGTGATTGGCTGTATTCAACAGAGGCGGTACAATTGGAGTTCGGTGCTGCATATGCAGCAGTATTTTTCTGTGGCGGAGGTCATTTATGCGTTGCAGCAGGTTGGGTGGAGGAGACAGCAGAGGCATTTGGATCCGGTGAAGGGTGCGGGGAAGGAGTACAAGAGATATGGTGTTGCATATAGGCAGGGGCAGAGGGGTGAGACTGCCAAGGATAGTCATAACTCTAATTTTGAGAATCATAGTCATGATGCTAATTCGTCTGGTACCCTCGAGAAAGGAGAGCGAGTGAGTGAAATATACGATGATGTGAAAGGAGGAGACAAAGGAGACGTTGTTGGAAAATTGGAAGATAAGGATTTGGCCGCTGCAGAGGAGAAGAAAGGTAAAAGTTGAGAGTCATTTTGATTGTCCCTAATCCATTGTGCCTTTGTCATTAGTAATTTCAACTCGTTTCTTGTTTAAATGCTATTGACAAAGAGACTAACTCCTCAGCTGTGAAGCTAATATATGTATATTTTGAAAAAGTTTAGGGTTTTGGTAACTGTAATATGATTAACCTTGCAGACTGATAAGGAAAAGTTTGTATGACCTGGAGATAGCTTCCAACTCGGTCATTACATCATATTGCCTTTTCTTCTATAAGAGCGCACACAGACATTTTATGCAAATTTGTTTGTATTTGATGAAAGGAAATTATTCTTTCCAAATCACACTTGCCCCTTCAATCCATTCATGATGGCATCATATCTCCTGTAATTTAATGTGGACTCCGTTTTAGTCAATGTGGAATAGTGGAAAAATATGCTTTTCACCCGGGGTTCCTGCCATTGATGGGAGGTTAGAAAATTGGTGACACGTTTTGTAGGACAACTTCATCTTCATCGAATCATTATTTTTTGTGTTTTTCTATTTTTTTTTCCTCAAAATGCTAAACTGCATGCTTTACAAAATTCTTGTGCAATGAAAAACATGCTAATAATTTGGCTTTTGTTATGCTGCATTTATGCTTAACATTCAAATGCCCCCAAAAAGATCGAATTGTTACATTAAAATAGCAACCATATACACTAGGCTTATCTGGGCTCAGCTCTAGAAACAATAATCTAAGAACAGAGCAAAAGAGAGAGCCCAAGCTCTCAAAGAAAAAAAGAATTAGGAAAATTTTCTTTGGGCCTTAAGTAACTCCTTGTTTTGAAAGATGTTTTATTCTGAACTGTCACTTTGCATGGATTGTACAGGATACATAGTTTTGGTTAATTAAGGCATTCTATTTGCACTTCTTAAAATATGGCCCCCATTTGTCGTTCAATGAAATTTGATATACTCAATATTATAAGGGAATTGAAGCCACTTGCAACCTTTAAAAGGCTGTGTGCAATTTTTAACTTAAAAAATTTCCTTCTGGCTGAGACTCATACTAGAATGGATATATAGCATGATCTATTCGTTTTCTGAGGGCTTTTCATAATGATTCAATTGAAGCTACATACAATCATAAGAGAAGTTCAAAACAAAAAAATTGCAAAAATAAAATGAGGGCTTACAGCTCAAAGAATCCGTTTTCAAAAAGAAAAGAAAGAACAAAAAAAACTTAGATTTGGGTTGCTCAGCAATGTCCTGTTTGATTGTTTTACTTTATTTTTATGTATGCGTTTGTGGCTAATTCTTCCTCCAAGGTTGCTGTGCATAATGTGTGTCATTTCCATTCATTCTGTGCTATTTCCTAGAGAGCTTAAAGCTATGGAATGTCAGGTTGTTTTTATCACTTAAAAGAAGAACAATTGTGACATCTAAGTAATGGTTCTTGTCTGATACTGATTTTTTTTTTATTAGTTCTATTTAAATCAAATGGCTCAAAATGCAAAGATTATGAAACATAGCTATTAATGGAAATAATGTTTTGTGTTTAAGAAAGTATTTGCAGAAGTTATGAATTTTGTTATTTTTGGACAGCTGGAACAGATGCTGTTGCAAAACCCAATGCAAATAGCTGTTCGAAGAGTTCAGAGAACTCAGAAGGATCCCGATGTGGCATTTCAGAGACTGAGGCCAATGACATGGATGATGGAGGCACGTTAAATCCTAAAGGCAATTTTTTTTTTTTTTCCATTTGTGTGTCTGTGTATGTGTTTCTGCATTAGAATCATCAGGAGCTTAGTTTTGAGTAGAATTACCGACTCTATTTGCTCTAGATAGAGCTAAAAAATTTCAGCCAATCTTTGCAAAAGACTATGATACCCATTTGACCCATTCACCAAGAGAGGAGCTGTTTCACCTTCAAGATATCCAAGGGGCTCCTCTAGGGTGAGGTTGCCATAAGGAGGTTTCTGAAATAGAAGAAGGTTATGCTGAATAGGAAATATCCTGAAGGCTGATTATGATTGCCTCTTCTTGCATGAAGCATTGGGTGGCTGTTTTAGTTAAAATACAGTTATGACTGTGTTGCGATCCTAAGTAAAAAGATTGTCCTTTCAACACACTTGTATTGCATTTATTTTAAAAATCTCTTTGCCACATGATTGACATTAGCTATCAGCTGAAATTTCTGAATATAGTTTTTTTATTTTTCCCTTTAAATTAGGATCTTGTAACATGATTATGGAGAACAATGCACATCCTGTCCAGAATCAGAATGAGAAGCCGAATCCCACTACTAGTCCAAAAACATTTGTTGGTACCGAGATATTTGATGGCAAGGCGGTAGTGTTACTTTGCCCTTCTACTTGTATCTTTGTTTTTATAGTAGTTCCAGTTTGAAACAATAGCTTCTCTTAAAGTGGTTGTTGTTTTGTTTTTGTTTTTCCCATTTTCTCTTGCTCCTTTTATTCCTCATATGGACCAATTTTCGTTATAGGTTAACGTGGTTGATGGGCTAAAATTGTATGAAGAACTTTTTGATGATTCAGAAGTTTCAAAATTTGTTTCACTAGTAAATGATTTGAGAGCTGCCGGAAAAAGAGGACAGTTGCAAGGTAAGTTCACCAATGCCTTTTTCTTTCAACCATTAGGAAGAAGGGTTACTTCCATATTTCTGTTTACCTGTAAAGAAAAATCACTTTTAATATTTCTTTTGTTTTCTTTTCTGCTATCTGTATTTAGATCCTTACATTATAGGCGAAATTTGATATTTATTTCTCTCCATGATATGTTAATAATTATAAAATTGTGACTAGAAGCATCTTCAATCCTCATGGTTTGAAGTTTCGGGAGATTGGTGTCTGGACGCATTTGCCACAATGTGGATGGTTTTATGTGTTTTAGCAATGCTAAGGAGCTTGAAAACATGGTACTTATTTTAAAAGTTGGTAAATTGTATAGAAATCAAGAGTCAAGGTAAATAATTAAATAATTGATATCTGAGTTCACTGTCATATGCCTTGTTTTAGATTGGTCTTTAGTTTTACCCAAATTATTTCAAAATCACACCGCTTGTTTTTTTTCTTTCAAAACCTTGAGACATCCTGAATGGTTCGCTAGGTTTTAATCAATTGGCACAACACACACACACACATAGATGCTTGTATATTTATGTTTGTGTGTATACATATATTTATATATGTATGAGTAGTTGTGTGTCCGTGCTAATGTTACAATAAACTCACGGGAAGATCCAACCTTTATTCATTGAACCTCTGATGGGGCCTGTATGCCTGCATGGCAGTAAATCTGTTTGATATCTTCATGAATATTTCTGGTATCTTGGACTTTTAGTAAACAGTTTGATACTGATACACCTGTCATCTATACTCTTAAGAAAGTGGATGGAGAGATCTCTCTCTTCCATCTCTCCAAACAGTTATTAAGCTATTAAATTATTTATCTCACCTTATTTTATCAAGATCATTAATTTGATGACAAAAATAAAGTAGTAATTTATTTTGTGGGCCCCATCACAATTAAATATAAAAAAAATTAAACCATTACCAACATGAATTTGTTGTTTTTCATATTATTTTTCAGTCACATCTTTATTTAGCCTCCATGTAAAGGATGGTTTCCACCACATCATAATATTTTTTTAAATTTTTATATAATTTTATGTTAAAAATGAAATTAATTGTACATACAGCATGCGTGTTGCGTCTAGTATCTATAAATTATTTAGAGTCTTTCAACATACCTCTTGAGATCAATATATACATTGATATCCCTACTGATATATATCTATATCTTTTTTACCTTGATATTATTGTCAATATCAATGTTTTATTTCTTATATGACCTTTATGCCATTGTTGTAGATATAGCGTGGACTAGTGGATGGTAGCTCTATTGGCCTCCTTCCTGTCAAAACATTGACTGGTATTGCTCTGCTAAAAGCATACAGGCCAGTGCTCTCCTCTGTTAGGCACACCATCTCTATTGGCAAGCACCACCATAATGCCTATATAAGACTTTCTCCTCCATTCTCCTTTTCCATTTTAATCTCTATCTTCCTTGTGACTGTCCGCTAAGGCCAAACCGTTCTTAACAAATATCCCCATACACCCAATTCCTTCATGTAACATTTTGGCTATTTTGCCTTCCTATTCTTTCCACACCCTACACTACCCTAATCCTAGAGACAGTAGCAGGTTTAGCTGGTTGTTTTTTACTTGAGAATTGGTGGAAGAACTTTACACGTGAGGAATAGCTTTTTTTTTAAGATGCAATTTTTTTGTTGGTTGAAGACTTTTGTGGGAGAATCTGTAGTCTTTTCTCATAGATTTTGTGTAGGGACAGATAGCTTCCTCGTGGTTTTTAAAGAGAAGGTGCAGTTTTTGTGTATCTTTTGATTATGGGGAAAAAATTTTCCCTTTGGAAAGTTAGCTGATTTTAGATTGTATAGGGGATCATTATGCTATGGATGCTGTAAACAATACATCTTGAATGGTTGTACAATATTATTATCCAAATAATATTTCATGAAGTGCAAGGCTGCAGAAGAGATTTGAGATGTCCTAACTATAATAAAATAATAAAATTAAGGTGGTAGATGAAACTTATGGGCACATGTGTTCTTATGTGTATGTGCTTTGGAATGCATGGAAAAGTTGTTGAACATATCTCTATATTGATGCTTTTATCATGATTGGAATAGCTTCCTAATCTAGTACATAACATGATATCAATTTTAGTGTTCTTGTGGCTTAATAACAAAGGATTCCCTCTCCATTAAATGTCAAGTTTTTCTAAACTATTGTTTTACAAGAAGCAGGACAGACCTTTGTGGTTTCGAAGAGGCCCATGAAGGGGCATGGAAGAGAGATGATTCAATTGGGCGTCCCCATTGCAGATGCACCTCTTGAAGATGAAAGTGTGGTTGGGACTTCAAAAGGCATGTTCCACAGTATTTAGCTCTCTGTGAAAATTATGGAAGATTTTTTTGTGATTCTTCTGCAACAATAAATAAAAGAAAATGCTTCTTTCGATCTCTTTTGGAATTAAGCAGAAATTTTAAATCTGGATTTCTCTTAATTATAATCTATTTAACTTTATATGGAATTTGCAGATCGAAGAACAGAATCTATACCTTCCTTGCTGCAGGATGTTATTGGGCACTTGGTTGGCTCACAAGTCTTGACTGTGAAGCCGGATGCTTGCATAATTGATTTTTACAATGAGGTTGCTAATTATAGTAATTTTCTATGGACTGCAAAAAATTTGCATTATGCTAAGCATTCTTACTTTTGTTGCCTTTATTTGTAGGGTGATCATTCGCAGCCTCACATCTGGCCAACTTGGTTTGGTAGGCCTGTTTGTATCCTATTTTTGACTGAATGCGATATGACTTTTGGGAGAGTAATTGGAGCAGACCACCCTGGGGACTACAGAGGCTCTCTTAAGCTTTCTCTTGTACCTGGGTAATCATTTTCAAATCTCTTTCTATGTGTTAAATAATTCTCTTTCTCCCTGCACCCTGGGACTACAGAGGTTCTCTTAAGCTTGTCTCTTGTATCTAAGCAATCGATATTGAAGCTCTCTGTCAATATATATTTTTTTCTCTCTGCACCTTCTTTACTTAATTCAAATGCTGCGTATCTAATATTTCCCACTCTGCAACACAGATCCCTGCTTGTGATGCAAGGAAAATCAGCAGATTTTGCCAAACACGCTATTCCCTCCCTACGCAAGCAACGTATTCTTGTTACCTTCACAAAATCTCAACCAAAAAAAACCATGGCAAGTGATGGTCAGCGACTTCTTCCACCTGCAGCACAATCATCTCACTGGGTTCCGCCTCCTAGTAGATCACCCAACCATATGCGCCATCCTATGGGCCCAAAACATTATGGAGCAGTCCCAACAACTGGGGTATTACCGGCACCAGCACCACCCATGCGGCCACAGCTTCCACCTCCAAACGGCATGCAACCACTGTTCGTGACCACCGCAGTTGCACCAGCCATGCCTTTCCCTGCACCAGTTCCCCTCCCAACTGGGTCACCTGGGTGGCCAGCAGCTCCTCCAAGGCATCCTCCTCCTCGTCTCCCAGTCCCAGGCACTGGAGTTTTCCTTCCTCCACCTGGCTCTGGTAATTCTTCATCTCCTCAACACATATCAACTGAAGCAACCTCTACCTCTGTAGAGACAGCCGCCCCAACAGAAAAAGAAAATGGATCAGGAAAATCGAGTAGTAACAGCAACACTGTTTCTCCAAAAGGGAAATTGGATGGAAAGGTGCACAGGCAGGAGTGCAATGGAAGCATGGATGAAACTGGTGTTGATGAGAGAGCAGTGACAAAGGAAGAGCAGCAGCATAATGATGAACTCAAAGTGGCAAGCAAGCCAGCTGGAGCAGTTTAGAGAGGAGGAGAGAGAAGCGTGACTGTATTTTTTTTTTTTTCCTTTTTTAATTTTAATTTAACCTTCAAGGGAAACGGGGTAGGCTGCAAAGTGCAAACTGCAATGAGTCTGAAGCAAATGTAAAGGGCGGCAAAATTTGAGACTTGGACATTCATATACTCCCAGAGGGAGGAAGGGGAAGAGGAAACATTCGAGTTCCCTTCACAAATTCCCTACTCCTCTGTTCCATTTTCGTTTTTATTCTTTTTTGTTGTTTTATCATATGAATTTAAGCTAGGCACGGAACCCAATCCATTCTCTCAAATTAATTTGTAGCTCTTCTGTCTCCGGTGGAAAGTTTTTTTGCTGCTGCAATCAGTGATTTGTAGATTGAATTCTTGCACCCATACTCTATTTCTGTTTCTGGAATCCAATTTTGCAATATATGTAATATTCAAAATTGTGGGCTTTTGTAGCTCACAATGATCAATTGCTAATGCTATTGACTTGGAAATTAAAGGAGGAGAACTCATCATCCTTTGCCAGCATCTTATAAAATTAAACCAACTATCTAAGTTTTTTTTTTTTTGGTTCGCATCAGTGTTCACACTATCTTAGCGGATGTTTAACGCAAATTTCGTTGTTAGAAGCGATGGACCTGATGGTGTAAATTGCATTAACAAAATGAAATAAAATTTGACACAAACCTTGCAAAGTGGTTAGAGCTTAGAGCCTAGAGGGCAGGCATATTGAAATGGAGGAGAATAGCATGGGAGACAGCAGGCATCCCCGTGTGATACTGAAAAACTTCGTGTCGGTGGAGGAATGCAAGGTTGAATGATTTTGTGAATTGAATGGGTATGATCTATGAAAAAGTAGATGTATTATGTTTGTTTACACAAATGAATGAATTGCAGGAATTGGAGTTCATCCACAAGAGCTGCTGTACGGTGGGGTACAGACCCAATGTGTTCTCAACCACTCTCTCTCATCTCATCGCCACTCGCTCTCCCCACTTGATTCTGCCGTTTGTTCCAATCAGAGGTACTTCCCTCATTTCTCCCCCTTTCTTTCTTTCTTTAATTTTTTTTTTTTAATTTTTTTAATTTTTAATTTTTCATCTGTGAATTATGTTATATCTAGAGCGGCTCAAAGAGAAATTGGAGGAGTGCTTTGGGTGTGAGTACGAACTCTTCATTGAATTCACCGGTTTGATCAGGTCTCTTTCCTTACTCTTTCATTCTGCCTTTGGGTTTCTAATCGATTCTTTTTCCTTTTTGATTCCTGTATACCTTTCAAACACCTAAAACTATTACCCTTGCGCTTAATATCCATATACAGGCGGCTCATATGACTTCTTCTGTTTTTCTAAATCGAAATTGGTATTCGCTGATTATTGATATGAATATTTTGTTCATTGGGCATGCCAACTCTGACAAATTAGGTGTGACGACAGAAATTGAATTCGATACCCTGCCCATTTCTAAGTTGCACCATAATCATGTCGTAGGTTCATATTATCCACTCAAGTTGGTATCCTGATGATGCTTTGCGTTTTTAAATCAGCTGGACTAGAGGAGCGAGCATTGGATGGCATAGTGATGATAACAGGCCCTATCTCAAACAGCGGGACTTTGCGGTGTGTAGGCAATTTTCATTTCATTTCCAATTCTTTCTTGGTTGTAATTTGTGAACTCAGGTGCTCCATTTTAATTTTTGTTTGGTTACTTCCCTTCTTTCAGCACTTGAAAAGTTTTTGTATGGGCTTCATGCTTTATGCCTAAAGATTAAGATTAGACACAATGATTGCCCCCTGCTTTTCTTGGACCTATTTTGTTAAATTTAAGAGCAGAAAAAAATTATAGCAAAGAGAAGGAAAGTGATTTGAGGGAACCTTCCTCCACTAAAAGAAATAGGAATAGACTTCTTTGATTTTCATTTTGTTCATGAAGACTTATTTGTAAGACTCCTACTAACAAACTTGGAGATGATCTGTCCTAATAGATTGGAAACTGCCCCTCTAAAAAGTAGCAAGCTAGTCTTGCAAAGTTGATTCATTCCTAAATATTTGACTAGACACATAAAACTGTATAATTTTACTTCCAACTTTATGCACACATGGATAATAACATCCACAAACTCATAACATCTTCCTCTCTAAAATTAACCTTGTCCTTGGGGTTATTTTGGAAAATCCAAACCTACACCTTTTTCTGCCACATTATCACATCCATTCCATCTGCCTTCATTTTCTTCACCTAACAGAGCTTCTCATGCACACATGGATGATATACAAACCCTCTTCAAGAACTTGCATGATGAATCCCACTTCTTCCTGCAGAAATTGATACCATAATTGGGCATCACTTTCTAATGATAAGTGGCTGATTATACCTGCTCCTCCGTATGGGTATGCTGAAACCCAATTTGTTGGGTCTTTACTTCCATGGAAACGAGGAAAATCCTACTTGGCCAGCTGAGGTAGAATTGAGTAAGGTGAGTTTATTTGTCCTTGAAGTAGAGTGGCATATGGAAGTAATAAATTTGCACACAGAAATTTACATGCTTCAGTTGCCAATGAAGTAAACTATGTGCACAGGAGAAGAGGGAGGATTTGATTCTTATTCATTATAAAAGGAAGATTACAATGTCTCAACTTATATAATTACAGATATCTGTGTATGGCAGATACAGCCCGGGGATATTTCCTGCTTCTAACTATTTGACACCATGAGAACTTGTACTTCTTGCTATAATTTTTTTTTTCTATTTCTGCTACACAATAAAGCATCATGCTGGTCCACATGAGTGCCTTCTCACTTTGCTTGAGTGTTGTTTGACATAATGAAGCACTTTGCTAAAACACTTTACGAAAAGGGATTCAGTATAACTGCTTCCTCTTTTGCATGAGCATTTTCTCTTCCGCCTTGTCTGTTGTTTTTTTTACTGACTACAATTGAACAACATATAAATCCTTTATTTCCTTGACTACTTGATTCATAAGGCTGAAATAGCATTCGCCAGTATATTGTCAAATTGGTAGGTTGAGTAATGTGCTCTCTCAGTGACATGCAGTGATGGCAACTGTTTCCATCTTGGATGCCCTTAAATGAAATAATTCATTTCCATGACTCAAACTCATCTTCTAGATAAATTGGTTTCTTTGTTTTCAGTTCTACCTTTCAAGCAATGATATTTGCCTGTAAATGATTTCAGTATTGATCTTGTCATATTGACATCAGTGTGTAATATGTTTTTCGGTATCTTTTGGTAAAAGGCAGTTTGTTATTTGAATAGCTATGGAAATGATTTCAAAGGTGGACTCTTTCACTTCCAGGATGGGGATCCCACAACCATTGAGCCTTTGGCTGGAGTAAGTTTGTCCTTATCCAGTAGATATGTTAGAAACAAAAACTTGAGACTCCTTCAGAGGTCATGTGTAATTGTCATATGTAGTGATGAATGTGAAATATCTGACATACATCTTATAATTGCCATACATGGTTAATGAAGGTAAAATACTAATAGGTCAAAGAAAGAAAGAACAAAAAGTAAACCATTTTTGCTGCTTGCAATGGACTAGGTGGATTATTGTCTTTATTTGATTCCATCTAATACTTGAGCAATACTCATTAGTTTGTTTTATACTATCAGGATGTTGTGATGTACACAGCTGACTGCCGCAACATTCATTCTGTTGATGAGGTACCTTCAAGTCTCTGTGTGTGAGTGTGTTTATGGAGAATAAAGTACGGTTCCCTCTCTCTTTTGGACAGTGAAGTACTTCCCTCATCATCCTATGCAATTAAAATCCCTTCTTGCTTTCTTCCTTTGGTGCTCTTACTGCATAATATCTTGCTCTTAACATGTGCAATTCATTAACTGGCTCTTCCAAAGTGCTGGGTGAAACTTTGTGGATGATATACAATAGCCTAGTAGGAGCCAAAATTCTAATAACTCCTTCCAGTTCCTGCATTTTGTTAATAAGATTCCATATGACATTAGTTCCCTAGCTTTGAAGTCGACTGACAAGTCTTTGTTTGTTAACTTATGAGGCTAATGATACACTAACTTTCAGGAGTTAATTGTGCTAGGGATCAAGATAAGCAGCTATTCAACACTTTCTAACTTCCTAGTTTGTGAGAAAAATAGAGCTTCTCACATTAAATCCATTAGGATCTCATGCAAAACTGGTGTTTTTCTCCCTTGTGTTGGTCAAAACGCACAAAGATGATAGATACAAAATGTATTCTTTGAGTTCATTAAACTTTGGAAAGGACACTAGCATGGATGTCAGTGTTTGTCATAGGTATGAGGTGTCTGACATTGTGATCTCATAGGCTGGCTGTTGTTCAGATTTCCTTGTAATCTGCCTTGGTACAAGTTCTGCCTCACCTGGATCAGTGACAGATCCAGACTTGTCGCACAAGAAGCCACTAAAATGTGCTGTTTTGGATCTAAAAAAATGGAGAGCGGGAATTGTTTTGGAGTATAACAGCAATGAAATGCAAAATAGTAAAGATGCACAGGTGTAGTGGTTTTCTGCACTTAGATGTCCATTTGCAGAAGAGGAAGATTGGAAAATTCTTGACCTTCTCCATTTTGTAACGAGTTAGCTTGGGAAAACAGTAATTCAGAATTGCCAAAGTATTCTAAGATGGCTAATGAAAGAAACTTTTAATGCAACTAGTGAACATTCTAATGCCAATTCTTCTTGGACAATATGTTTTACATTCATAAAACAAGCGATATTATTTCTCAAGCCAATGTTGCAGTTGTCCCAGCTGTTTTTTAAAACAATATTCTGTTCTTTAGAACAAAAAATGGTTAACTTAGAAAAAAGTTTTTTCAGAATTTTTTGTTTTGAAAACAGGTTGTTCTTTAAAACAAAATTTGAGATGCTTTCACTTGTTTTTTGTAGAGTATTCTGAACAACAATTGGGAAAATGGGAATGCTTTGAAAGCTTTTGCATTATATACAAGTGAACAGTAACTTCATGAAGAATATGCCATAAAAACTGTTTTTCATATTTTCCCAAACCAAAATTTTATTCTTAAAAATTATTGAGAACTGTTTTAAAAAATGTTGACAAACAGGCTCTGATTGTTTCATTTTAAAACCCATCGTTTTCTGATGCTAATTAGTTTGAACCTTGACAGATAACTGATGGTGAAAGGCTGACCCTAACTCTATGGTTCAGTCGAGATTGTTCCCATGATGAGGATGCTAAACTTGTTTGCCTTCTCTCTCAAAGCCAATTACACAGTTCAAATAACGAGCCTGATCCATACCTTCCTTTGCCAGCATCTAGTAGTATGTACTGGTTTTCTCCAGACCATATTTCTCAGCACCAATCAGGATTCGATATATGCTGGGCAAGAATGCACATTCTAGGATACGATCTTTTCTCTCCTCAGGATAAGAGTTGTTTTTCAGCATTAGATTCATCTTGTGATTTCTCAGAACGACTGATGGAGCAACTGCAACTAGCAAGAGGAGATGAGTTGTTTGACCTAGAATTTGTCAACATTTTGCATGTTCTTCAGGTATTCTTTCAATTGCTCCTTCACCTTAATATTTAATGTTGATATCAAGAAAACAATGAATGAATGTGGTTGTATATATGCTTTAAACACCTTTGAAGATTGATCTGATTCCGTCAAACTCCCTCCCTCTTTTCAATTTTTATCCTACTTCATTGGTTTTTTCCTCACTTCTGTTTCCTTTTTCCTCATTTTGTAGAGATTCATTGACTGCTATTAAGATTAAAAATGTAGAATGCATGCAGAGAGGCAATGATGTCGATAGTAATTATTAAGGTGGCCAATCTTGTGACTGTTTGTTACATGGTGGGTCTGGTTGAACCTCTATCTTCCATGTAGTGGGAAATGAGAATCAATTTTCCCAGCCTAAAGTATTTTTTGACAATTTTGAGAATCAAAGTATTAGAATGTGTTTTATCTTGTGTGTGTGTGTTTTGTGTGGTTGAAGGTTGGCTGTGTTCATAGATAGTAACAGGGCATAGCATCTCCTGTCATATTTTATAGAATTTATCTTTTGTTGGTATCATTCAAACTATTGGTTGCAAAATCCTTTTAGAATGGAAAAAAAGGTCCCATTACTAGGTGTGGAAGATCAGAAAACAGATGCTGTATTTAGTTTCTCACTGTCACTTAACTGCCCTCCATTCCTCATTATCTTCAACTTTGTATTTTTTTCCTTTGCAATTTGGGATTGTTAATGGTACCGATGGTAAAGCAACCCTCCCTAGAAGGGATTTGTCACTTTTTGTGAACTCGAGGCCCCAGTCCAACACACCCCATGAATAGAGGATGCCTTTACCACCATAACTATGATGAGGGTCTTCGATCTTTGTATCTTTGGTACGTGTTATTATGTTATTTTCCCATGATGTTCTTACTATCTATAGAGGGGGAATTGCTTCCACGAGTTCTCATGTATCTATCATGCCTATTTGCTGTTTCATCTGCACAAGCTGTAGTCTTTTCTGGAACTAAAATTCTTTATTTGCATGGTTTAGTAACTAAGATCCAAAGCTTTGCATACCTGATAGGCCCTTTTTAGTTGCATGCCCCAGCTGTTGTCCTTTTCTAGACCTAAAATGCTTTATTTGCATGGTTTAGTAACAAAGATCCGAAGCTTTTCATTACCTGATGAGCCCCTTTTTAGTTGTATGTCCTTTTTGGTGTTTGGTAGATGTAGATTCTGGGAATAGCATAGCTTGCCAGAATTTTGTTATAAATCATATGCATCCTTTAAACCAAAAAAAAAAGGGCTTCCTTCTCCCCCTATATTTTAGTTGTCACTTAAAAAAGGAGTAGAACCAGTTGAATTCATGTTTGGTGGGGCTAAATAACTTTTAGGATTCACAATGACTTTGAATGTAATAACTTTGGTTCCCTCTGGTCCGTTGATAAAATAATCATTTTTTTCTCACACTTCTGAATTGGTTGATGGGGATTTAAGATATTCTACTTTATTTTGTTAAAATATTTACTTTTGTTCTTACATGTGACTTATGTTAAACAGGTGGTACAGTTTTACAGTTGGAAAGCCTCAAAGTTGCAGACTTCAAAAGTTGAAAGGGAAACTGAAAATTTGGTAGTGAAATTATCAGAGTCACAAAGAGAGAAAATCAACAACTTAAGAACTACATTCTTAAATGATCAACAACTGGCAGAGACGGTGTTGGGTACAAGTTGTGGTGAGAGCAGGCAGCATTCCTTTCAATGGGTCAGTTTCTCTGCTGCAGTTGGTGCATGGGAAGATTATACCCGTGAATTAAGAAAAGAGCTAGTTCTGAGCTTACCATATTGGAGAACCCATCAAGCTATTTTCTCTGTGCCATTTGATGGGTCTTGAGAAAGATCGAAGTAGCATATATTTCATTTTAGCTCCTCAAACCAAAGCAGCCTGAGTCTGGTCTTTTATTTATAGCAAAATCTGTCCGGTTGTTTTGAACCGGATGTTGTCTTGCATCAAAATCTGCTGAAAACTGGGGTAAGCGAATCGGTACACTCTCAGTCTGCTCCCATGGCAGTGGCTTGCAGTTAATTGTCAGTCAGTCTTCACATGAGAAAATATGGAAGATGTGAAGTAATATGAAGCATAAAACTGCACTATTCATTATTGGCTCTAGAAATATAAGATATTTAGCAATACTAGCTGGGCTTCTCCACAATGGATTATACTCGAATAGAGTTTCAAACAATAGCTAAGCTAAGCTTAATATTTTACATGCACATATAGGTTCTCACTTGCAGCCCATTCTTTGCATATTTCTCACTCTCTACATTGGAAGGTTGAGCTCTTTGGACGTACTCCATTTATGCAAAACCTCACCAAAAACATCATAGAATGCAACATCAACTTGAGATGCAGTAATCTGCACTGACATGAACCCTTGCCCGTCGTAGTAGAACTTGAGTTCCTCTGGATTCCACCATTGCACATCGCCCCTCCATGCCTTTGACCCGCCACCACTAGTCAGAAATTGAATTGGACTGCACAAACAACATACCAGTTAGGTCACCTTTTTCTTCCTTTATTTTTCTCAAACTTACACCCATTTTATACCTGTCGGGGGAACTGATGTGTTCCAAGCAATGGTCATGTCCGTTTATGTAAAGATCCACACTGTTTGCCTGGAGATTTATGATGAGAAAATGTGAGATAAATTCAATATAAAATTGTTTTGGTTGTTTTATATTATATTGATATTATTGCCTGAAGGATTGGGAGAAGCTGATCTACAAGCTCCACTGTGTCCCCGTGATGTCCCGCACTTCTAATTGTATGGTGGCCAACCACAATCTTCCATTTGGCTGTGGAATCTCTTAATGCCGTGTCCACATCCTGTCACACAAACGTGTTTGGTAGTCAAGAATATTGATCAACATGGGGCGTTGGATTGATAAGTATTGTTATTAATTAATCAAATGATGGAGTTACCTGGAGGAGGTTTGAGAGATAAGCCTGACGGGGAAGGACGCCCTTCCAGTCATAGTCATGATCCTCAGGATCTGTGAAGTATTTGTCCACAAATGGTGTCGTATCTACAAAGAAAAACTCTACAATTTCTGCGCAACAAGAAAGTGAAAGATATTAATAATAATACCCCAACAAGAAAGTGGGTTTTGCCACAGAAAGCACGAAAGGAGACTTTCGTTAGCCTTTACCTGCATTCAGAATAAAAGACCTCAAGCAAAGCCATCTGCTGTCCATCTTGGTAAGAATGGGACTCAGTTGAGCCTCAACTTTTCCTCTGTAGTCATGGTTACCCAAAACTGCAACAAAATAAACAAACAAATCCCAAACCTCCGATCACTTTTCTTTGCTTTTCCATCAGCCTCTTTTGGGTCACATTTTTTATTCATAAATGTGATAACACCTCCCCCAATTATTCCTTTATTTTTATCATTTATGCTCATCTGCGCGCTGCGCTCACAGGTGTTGGGGCTTGGGGAATGGGGAATAATAAAGAAGTCTGCATCGTCGACTGTGTAATAAAAAAATAATAATAATCAAGTAGAGTATTTGGAGGTTTGGATTTACCATTGTACCATTGCTTTTGCAAGCTTGGGGCAGTGTACACTTTGCTGAACGACTTCTCGAATGCTGTGTCGTGGATGCCCGACAATCCATTGTCGTAGAAATTATCTCCAGTCGATACTACAAAATCTATGTCCAACTCCTCTCCAACCCTTCCCATCTACAAACATATTTTACACATTTGGGTTACCATACAAAGCCATCTGTAATAACTCAAAAAGGGGTTTTTTATTTTTTATTTTTGTACTTTTATAAATAAATGTCCATGACATATTACTATTATTTCTTGACATGGAACAGAAAAACAAAACTTTCATGATTAAAGTGAAGATAAAAGCACCCCATGTGGCAACTTTCCTTAACAATTTAAGATAGGTAGGGTTTAAAAGAAAGGCAAAAATGTTGGGAGTCCCACACGAAAGCTAATCTAAAAATATTTAAAAGGGTGGTCCAAGGAGTGGTGATAGGATGGGCTAAAGCCCATACACTGCTTCACAGGTGTCGCAAGATGATTAGTATGAAGGCTGACAAAGGGGAGGGAAAGTTCCTCATGGCTTCCTCTTGGTCCACCATATTGGCCATTATCGTATGATCGATGTGGACTTGTTGCATGGTTTGGTAGACAGTGTCTTCTGCCGAATAGCATATGGAATCTATTCGGAATTATACTCTCTATATGATTCCAGTGCAATAAAGGCTATAAGGCAAAGAAAATAAGAGAAAAAGATGCAAAACATCCAACGATTCCAGCACTGATTTAAAGTGTTGTCGTGTTTCGATTGGTTCAAAATTTTTATAGAGAAACTTGTCTTTGATGTTTAGCGATTATAATCCTTTTCCTCTTAATATTATTAGTATTATTAACGTCATTCCAAAAATAATAGAAGGAGAAGAAGGCGTGAACCTGAAGTGCAACTCGAGATTGGTTGAAAGATCCTCTTCTTCCCCAGTCACCCACCACCAGAAAGCTGAGGGACCCGTCAGCTTTAGCCTGCTGTTCCAACCGCAGAAGCTCTGCTACTGAAGAAACCGAGCAGAGCCCAACAAGGGCTGTGAACACAAGATAGAAAGCCATGGCTTTGCTCAAGAGAAGAGCTATGGGTGGATCTGGGTTGGATGGATAGGGTGAGGGAGAGGGGGAGAGGGGAAATGGGAGAAAGGAAAAGGCTCTGATTACCGTGCGTGAAGAGGTTGTCAGCCTTTTTTATAGATGAAAAATGAAGTGTGTAATGAGTAAAGCGAGTTCGGTATCAATGGGTTAGCGATGACAAATTGAAATGTGTCCTAAGGAAACAGTATGAAGGTGGCATTAATGGGTGATTACCCACAAATGGACAAGTGCCCAAGCCCTACAGCATCCGAATCCACCATCCACTTAGAAACCCATGGACCACCGGAGCTTGCATCATGTCGCTTACCACGCCTTGTATTTTAATGGTCCAAAAGGGTATAATTCTATATACCAACTCGAATATGCCTCTTGAGTGGAAAATTATATGGCGCTCTGCGAATATTTTCAGAAATAGTTGCCAAAAAACGTTTTTTAAAAAAAATAAATACCAAAAAGAAAAAATGGAAATGGGGAATTGAGCTTCAAAATAATGGGATGAGAATGAGTCATACGCCAATGATTGAAAACAAATTAACACAAAGAAAAAAACAAATTAACATAAAAGATAAATTCAAGGAAATTTTCAAGCAAATAATTGTATCAGAAAAAAACAAAGAAGGGAAAAGAAAGATGGGAAACGTAGGGGGTAGGGGCTAATGACACTGAGTTGGTAATCAAACACATGAAACAAGAGAATGGACATATATATATATATATAATTTATGGAACCCTATGTAAATGAATAAAATAATTAAATCGATATGATTAATTTTCACGTTTTTAAAATTAAGTAGATTGTTTACATCTTTTTTTTAGGGTACATTGTAAATTTTTTATGTAAATTAGTAATATGGAATGAATATATTAATTAATAGACAATAAATATATAGTTCTTTTAAACACTTGAGTTAATCATAGTATAAATCAAGAATGAATCAACTAAAGCAATTTTTTTCTTTTTTCTTTGGTTGGAGCTAAAAAGTAAAAACAGAGTGGTGAGTTGTAGGGAGAAGGAGAGCCATGTGGGTGGCATGGGAGGAGATAAGGGGAAAAGGGAGTGAAAGCTGTTGACGTCATCCAATCACATGTATTTGGATATTCATAAAGGGCGGAATGGGGAATGGGGAATGGGCGATGGAAGACGCAGCATGCATGCGTGGAAGTTGGAAGATGACGGGGCCAAGCTTTAAACAGCCACTACCCCACTTACACAGTTATCCTCTCTTTTTGTCTTTCTGGGGCTGTGTGTGGGTGCCACCATTCGGAATATTTTGGAATATCCTACCAAATATTCGCTGCCAATCTCTAGCCTGTACAAGTACGACAACATCAATCAGTGTCTTTCATTTATTTGAAACTGTATCTTTCTTAACAATTTAATTATGTAATATGTATAGAAATAGAACGATGAAAACCATTAATTCTTGTATACAGGTGGGGCAGTCTGTTATAACTTACAAGTTGCCCATGCCCATGGTTTGGCCTCTCGAGCTCAGTGGGCGCCGCCCAACTTCCCCCGTTTCCTCTAAATAATCCCCAACACTCGCTCCACAAAGTACTAGTGTACTACTGCATGTGCTTTTAGTTTTCCCAGGAAAACACAGCCAGAACGAGGACGAATGGAGGCAAGAAAAATATTGAAATATACAAAATATTAATAAGCTCCATTATATTTTATTCTCTTTTATTATAGTTAACATTAGAGAAACTGATATATATTTTTCCTTTTTTTTTATATATATATATATTTTCTTAACAGCTGGGTGTTACCTTTATGGAAGAAAATTGAAGGAAAAATTTTTAGGCCATGGTTAGTGGTTACTGGTTTGTAATTGTAAAAAAATAAAAAAAATAAAATTAGGGAAACATACATGAGAATAAAAAATAAAAAAATATTTTTTTATTTTCACAAGTAAAAAATACAATATTTTAAAAAATACTTTTTAATTATTTTCACTTATTTTATGATAACTATTTTAAAAAATAGTTATACAAATTTAAAAAATAAAACTTTATACTTAAAAGTTATCTTTAAAAATATAAAAAAAATGAGTTAAAAACTTTTTAAATCTATAAGTAGAAATTATAGAACAATTTTTAAAAGCTAGTTTTTAAAATTAATTTCGAAAACCTCATAAATAAAGCATTAACTTAAGCTTTGTTTTCTTATAGTATTAAGAAAATAAATATTAAAATAAAAGAAAAAAGCCACTAATAAGCAATAGCTTTTAATGCTTTCATAACCTTTGTTCATACCATTATAAGAGCATAAATTCTGACATGTATCCCCAACATACATCATACAACGATAACTGGGCTTTCCTAATATTATTTTGCTTTATTTTATTTATGACCAGTTGACCCCATGAGGAAAGATGTTTTCAGAGGCAAGAAGCAACCCATCCATTTCCTTGTTTTTTGGTCCCAGTACGAGCACGCTTTCTTTAAGTCAACAATTTCATTACATGAACAAGCCATTCACACCATACATGACACATTTCTAAAAATAAAGGAAACAAGAATACAAAGCAAGAAAGAAAACCAAACAAACATAGCTTTTTATACAAGAAATCATTATCCAACAAACTTGAGAAATTGCTCGTAGAATCAGCAAGAATGGACAACCAGGCATGAACCCGGAGAACTTTCTTGCCGTGGGACAGGGTTGAGAGTTGATTCACCTTTCTTGCCACTAGCACTCTACACAATGGGGGAAGAAAAACGTTTTGACAGTTAAACAGACGTCTATGGCAGACAAAGTGGAGGACACATGAAAGATATGAAATACATACCCTATCTTACACGATTCCCAGATGATATCTTGCCTAATGGTTGGGGCCCAAGAGAGCAAGAAGAAACGCCTTGTAATGCCCTGAAGTCTCTGAATGAACAGCATCATTTAATGTCTTCCCATATTTCTTTCTGTACTCTTGCTTTATGTACTGTAGATCAATCTCGGCTCTTGTCACAATTATCCTGGTTAGTGTAGTGTCATCTGTTCCCAGGCCCTTCATCGCCTTGTGCAGTACCTGCAAAGGTTCTCATGTGTGTTTAAGTCTACTCAAGCGAATGTGCCAACAACACAGATACAAAACAAAGAGACTAAGAGTTACATGCAGTAAGAGGTCTATAATTAATTTGCGACTCAGGAGTTCAAATTGGAGCAGGGCAAAGCAAAACATGTTACAAGATGAAAATTTGTTTTCGGGAAATATTTGGAATGATTGAGAAATCCTGCACATGAACAAATTGAAATCATCTGCAAAGTTGGGGGTATTTTCTTAAATGATTTGCAAACTATAGGACTAAACTTGACAACATCACTTATGTTCGCTTGAAATAACATGGAAAAAAAACAATAAGAGAAAAAGGATATGGATATATAGTTTTTCTTTTCTTTTTCTAATTTTGCAAAAATTATGTCAGTGACATTAATAGCTGCATGCTAGGCAAACATATCTATATATATGCACATAAAGAAGTTAGAGACCAGAGAAATCTTCAAGGAAGAGGGAACAGCAAAAGAAAGGAAAATGTAAATTACTCCTTTTCTATCAAGATTGAGCATTATGACCCCATTATCATGGGAAATTTCTGATATTTACAAGAAAATGTTAATAAGAGTGAAGTAATACCTTTGCAAAGTACTTCCCAGAATTCTCAGCAGACTGTAAGATAGTCAAAAGGGCAAACTCAAAATGCCCAGATGTTTCACTTTTTACTGCCTGCAATTAGTTCGTGTATGTTTGAGTATCACATCCAGGATCAAAGAATGAGTAGCTCAGGGCTGCATTATGGAGGCATACCTTTTGCAATGAGTTACCATATACACTGTGGTAAGCAGTACTAACAGCAGCTAAATGAGCCCTGCTTTTTTCAGAAAAAATACGTATGAAAGTATTCTCATCAGTTCCCAATTTCTTCTCCCCAGCTTTATAGAGAGCTTTGGCATCCTTCTCGACCATTGCTCTATCAACTTCTGGGCCTTCATAGCGTGGCACTGTTACATATGCAAGTAGCAACTACATAGAAATAATTTAAATCAATATGCTGGGCTTTGAATATTGATGAACCATTTTCTTCTCTAAATGTATGAAATTAGAGATACTGATTTCAGTTGGAATGTTTGAGCATCCTTAACCATCAGCATAGGGAACCCATAAAAGATTATAACAGTAGATGAGAGTAGTCCAGAAGAATTTTTTTTTTTGAAGACAAGAAAAAGAAGGAAGAAAAGGAGGAGAACAAACAAAAGATAGACAAACTTGTTACTGAATGGTTTCACCCACATCATGGAGAACAAAAAGGACACAATTTGATCATGACACCAGGGGTAAAAAGTAAACTAGGCTCTTGTTCCAGTCACCCTTCACAAGCTGTCTCAACTTAAAACATGGCCTTGCAGTATATACTGATATGCCCATAGTAGTTAAAATCTTAAAATTTAGGATTTGAATTGGAATGAAGCCTTCTGAAAATTTGAATCTAGAATCTTAAAATCTTCAGTTGGAACCCAATGCCAAAGTTTCAAGTGAAATTAGATGAATTCGACAAAGCCTTAAATCTCAACTATGAGTCATTTTTCACCAATTAAATTCACACAGCATCCAGGGTTTTATCATCTGCTAAATCGTTTTTCACCCAATCCCATATTCAACAATCTTTTTCTTCTGTGTGGAACCTCAAGTTAAATAAAATCACTCTTCCTTACTGATCTATTAATTTGTTTCCATTGCATATGATAAAACTATCTTACACAATTTTCCTCATCTCACTCACTTCTACCATTCCTAGAAATGCATCCATCTATGATTTTCTTGACAGCCCTCATCCAACTATACATTCTTATTTCAACTAAACTCATCACTGAACTGCCCAACAATCTATGCCAAATGGAATCATTGGCCTTATAGTCATCTTTAAACTTTTACTTCTAATATTTACAATCACTATGCACTCTGGTAGCTCTACTTTACTCCATCTCCATTCATCGTACTCTAGTACAATGAGTACACCCTTCAATCCCCCCTAATCGATGAGTGATTCACAATAATAAAAATGGTGATTTTTGAGTATTTCTTGGGCATTAATTTCCCCTTGTCACTCATTTTTTATTCTAGGTTTACTAGACTTACATTCTATGTGTTCTTAGTCCTAATCACCCTAAAATTTGAGCTTGTAAAGTACCTATACATAATTTTAACTTAGAACTAACCATAGTTCATACTCAAGTTTCATCAATTAGAACTATAATTTCATCAAACAATATGAACCATGTTACCTTTTCTTGGATGTGTTCAGTAAATTCATTCATAACTGATGCTAAAAAATAAGAACTCAAAGCCAACCCATTTTATAATAAGGCTATCGTGATTGGAAATTGACTGTCACTCCTCCAATTTTCTTATGATGGTTGGTGCTCTTACATGCATGTCTTTGATCACCTCGATATGAGTCATTGATACCCCCTTCCATCCCAAATTACAACAAAGAACCCTAATGGCCTAAGTAAGAAAATAACTTTGTAGTCTTGACTTTTCCTCAATCTAAAGCTTTACCATATTAGAACTTTATAATGAATCCCTAAGTTTTGCACCATAATAGTTGGCACAGCTCTGAACATTGCCTTTATGATTATGTTTAGGAACAGGAATACTTTTTTCCCATCCATCAGGTATTGATGTGATGGCCTTAATTAGTTAATTGACTAGACCACACCATCATTACCCATGAACTCCCTAACCTCAAAAAGTTTATCTAACAATTTTTATTTCAATCAGTTCTGAGAGTCTCTTCCAGTTACAAAGTTTTGCCAAAACCAAGTCCTCTACATGAATCTAATTATGTCATTTTCTTAACCTCTTTCTAGTTTCTTGCATTTACCTTTCTACATGGTTACAAAGCTAGAACTATGAGAGGCATTGCATCTCCATAAACATGGATTTCATAGCTAAGATTTACATCCCTCCCAGGCTTGCAAATATAACTAGATTAAAGGAATGAGTCGATGGGATGAATATTTAGCACATTACAATATGACAAGCAATGCAGATTGACATCCAAACAACAAATTGATAAGGATTATTTATGGAACAAGATAGGTTAACAATTAAGAAGTGTACCACATCCTTGCTAAAAGGTTGGGATTTCTGGTTGAAAATCTTATCCATTTCTTAGAGCTTTATTGTTAAAACTACCATTTCAAACCAAAAATTTAAGTTATGAGGTAATGGGTCAACAATGTTTATCATGTTGACTTGGGTTAAAACCTTAGCACCCCACTTCATGTGCAACCTCCCTCTAACTTACACATGGGCTTCAAAAATGGGGAAATAAACAAGTGACAAGGTTCAAAATCGTGACTTCCAAAAAAAAAGCCTTGGTATCATGTTAAACGACTGTTTTAACCCCAAAAGCTTTAATTGTTATGCAAAGGACCAGCCATGTGTATCAAGCCATCTTAGGCTAAAGTATAATAATATCAAGCTAGTTCATTTTCACAGGCTGTATGTTGATTAGCATTATTTTCTTGGTGGCAACCAGCCAGCAGGTATGATCATACCATATATTTGTTGTGAAGGAATGAAAAAAGAAGTAACATAGAAAAGCAAAAAGAGAACTGGTTAGACATTCTTGCATACATTGTGTTGATATGATGCGCACATGTACAATACAAGGAAGCATCAATACATTATTAAAGTTTTCCTTCCTAGCCTGTGGTTTGTGTGTATAACCATCAATTTGCAAGGACCAAGGAATCAAGTGATGATAATTAACCTGACTGATGCCATGGACTAACATCATAAAACATGGCAAAACATATAGCGAAAGTTTCACTGTCAAAAAAGAAGACATTAATGTTCCATTTGCAAAGCAATGCTTCAGCCTGGCTAGTTAGACCAGTTTGACCTAGAAATGGAAATGATCATAATTCGGAAACATAAAAATATAAACTAAAAATAAAAATAAGCTAGAGTTGCCCAAACAGCTGCGCAGGCCTTAAAGAAAATGTTCATAGAAAATCTGATCTACATCAGCCATGACTAGCTAACAAATTAACTTCAGAAATTAATCTGATTGGGGATGGCAATGAGGTTAGGCTGGGTTTTGCCAGGCTTCAGAGGAATATTAGAGGCCGAGGCCTGGCTCTAGGTCTGACCTAGACTTCAGGCTTGGCTGTTGAGCTGGGCTGGAAAAGACAGTGGGGAAAGAAAAAGAGTCTAGTGGAAATGAAATTTGACTTAATTCAAAGCAAGGTGATGGCATTGGGTTAACACAAATAGTGGGTTCAAGTGCAAAGACAGAAAAGTGAAGGTAACCTAAAGAGGATGCGAAGGATATGCATCTTACAATTACATAAATCAAACAAATCATGTTCAAAATTAGGTCAGGTTCTAATAAATGTTTTTCTATCTTAAATAATTCACAATGGAAGGGAGAATTGGGCAATTAAATTTGACATTTTCAAATAAATGCTTTTCTAATTATGCTAATTTACAGTGGAAGGGAGAATTAAACAATTTAAAACAAGCTAATTTACAATAGAAGGAAGAAGTGAGCTATCAAAATCATGAAAAGTGAGAGAGAGAACCTTTTTATGATCGCCAGATGCTTGATATTCGATATCTTGCTCAAGGTAAACACCAAACATTGCAAAATACAGTTGTTTAAAATGTTGTATCTGGGATGGTGTGCGGGAACATATTACTTCAGTAGCAGCTTTGAGATCAACCACATTTCCACTTAATGCTTGCCTCACTATGGAAGCATCCCGTCCTGCAGGATCTTGTACCCAGAGTAACACTGCTCTCTGAATCCATTTCACATCAGAAAAGGAAAGGAAAAAAAGACAAAATCAAAGGAAATAATATAGCATCAGTATCAAGGTTGCAAAAGAGAGAAGTGGGATCGTCAATAAAGCATAAATACATGTTGCACCGAAATACGGGAAGAACCATGATAGATTCTTCAGTTATTACCTTGACATTCCCACTAAGCTCTGAAGACAAACGTTTAACCAGGTCCTCAGAATACATGGCTCTATATTCTTGTTGGATGAGACCGCGTTGTGTAACATCCCGGTGTGCAAGAATATGGACAACAGCTGCAGTGTCACATCCTAACCCTGAACCCACAAAATCAAAAGGCATGCGCTAATTTAGCAATCAACCTTATACAAAGTTATGTTTCTGCAATGGACTACTGACAAACTAGACCATGGACATTAGAGAATATTGCTCTGTTGTATACTAACAAATGATCTCTTTATAAATCGCATCATTAAATCTGAAAGCGCCATATCGGCTGGGGAAGCAAACTGAGTAAATCGATTGGTTCCCCAAATCCGGAGGACTAGAGCCTAGATGTTAACCATCATAGCGTGATGCTTCACAATTACACCTTGCAATCTTGGAGGTCCAGTGTGTGTTTTGCTACTGAATTTGGCACTAGTAATTATGCTATACTACATATGATAAGGATTAAAACCAATGCAAGTGTTATACAAGTTATGCTATTGATACAAATAAAGGAAGATCTAGTACAGTTCCCATGGCACTGTCTAACGACTGAGACGTATGAATTCTAAACTCATGTAGTTATCTTATAAAACAAAAAGGAAACTTGCTCAGCTGAAACTCCAATTTGCATATTCAGCTCAATTTGAGAGACATGTTTGTAATAGCAATGTTTTCACCAATTCTGTAGAGAAAGTTGGCTTACACATGTTTGTCAATGGTCAACGAAGATGATTTTTCAGGATATCTCATTTTGTATTGGGTTATTTGATTAAAAGGGCCTCTCAAACCCCAATTTTTGAAATTTAACCTCCCACCCTTTTTTGGCATCATTTGGACAAAAATGCTCTCATTATATTTTTGTAAAGATAACCCTTTCTTTTAAAACCTACATGTAAATACTTGAAATAGAAAATGACATTTATGTCAAAAATGGGTAACTTTTCCAGAAAAAACATGGGATGGGTTAGATTTCCGATTTGGGGATTTTTTTCATCCTTTTTGACCAAATATTTCTTTTGTATTTAGAATCTTTATTTGATTAAAAGAGCCTCTCAAAACCCAATTTTTGAGATTTAACCTCCCACAATTTTTTTGGCATCATTTGGATAAAAATGCCCTCATTATATTTTTGTAAAAATAACCATTTCTTTTAAAACTTACATGTAAATACTTGAAATAGAAAATGACATTTATGTCAAAAATGGGTTACTTTTCCAGAAAAAACATGGGATGGGTTAGATTTTCCGATTTGGGGATCATTTCATCATTTTTAACCAAATATTTCTTTTGTATATAGAATCTTTCTGTACACGACCTTTCTTTCCGGGTAAAAAAACCTTTAAAACACTAATAAGACTTTAGTTGGATCTTGGAAGTTCCTAGAGAAAGAAAATAAAAAAGGAATCTTCTTCATTCTTATTACAACATTAAAAGAAAAGGTTTAATGGGCTGAAACTTAGTCTGTGTTCCTTTTTCACTTTTTCTTTCCCTCAATTTTTCCATTGAACTTCCCATGATACAAATAGAGCCCGTTTTTCCGACCAGCTTACAGCAAACATTTTTATTTTGCATAAAGTTGAAGTTGGGCTCCTTAGGTTATCAACTTAAGTCTTGACTCTAAGTTGGCTTGCTGTTGTTCTTCTCTACCAGAAACTTTTACCAGGGTTTTAAATTTGCGACAATTTTTCCGCACTATTTGTAAAACCCTAAATCCCCCAACAGGCGAATCCCACAAATCTCTAGCGTAGCCCTGAATTCCTACCCTCCGCGTAAAATTCATAGGGTTTCCTTTTAAAATTTTGCTTTCTAAGGAATTGGGTTGAATTTCAGCAACCAGTTTCGCTCCCCTCTTTTTCATCCATCCATGAGCTCCAGTCACAAACGAAAAAAAGGGTAAATATATATTTTTTAAAATAAAAAATATAATGATCCTTCAACCATACCAAAAAAGGAAGAAGGGAATTTAATTGGGACATACAACAGTTATTTTGTAAAGGAAAAAACCTAGCAAGAAATAGAAAAAGAAGGGAGGAAAGAAAAGAATACCCTTGAAAGCCCGGTAGAGCTGAATAGCGTCATCGCGAGGCGAGGTCAAGACGGGTGGCACTGTCACTGAAGACATCGGTCTCTTCTCTGAGTTCTCTCCTTGTATCTTTCACAGACTTGGATTTGGACAAAAGGGCTTGCTGCTTCTAAACTTATCCTATTTGACAAAGGGACAACAAAACAGGTCGAAAGCTTGCCTAAATTTCTATACCGTTCACCGTCAAAACCCACACTCCCACACTATTTGACCCTTCCTTCAACCTTCCCTCCCAATCCTAAATTTCAAATTTCTACAAAAGCCCATCGCCATTGACACCTTCTTTTGTATTTTAGAGAATTATATCTGTGTGCATCATTTCGACTCTTCCTTTCGTTTTTCTTCGTCAACTCACCTAATCTGAATTTTCTATGGTAAGTTTCTTCCAAAATGGTACGCTCCTTTATCTTACCTAACCAAATTGTTGATATTTTATAAATTTTCTAGTGTAGAACGTGGAAGACGGAACCCGTAGCGTGTGTTGCGTTTCTAAAACATCATTGAATGGGCAAGCCAATGACAGAGTCCAGTCCACGTCAAAAAAGGTTGGGTTGATTCCTTTTTATTATTGATCTTACCTGCAATTGTGTCTGACATTCATTTCTCTCCATGTGCTGTCGCTCTGAGCGGCTGAGTTCACATTGTTACCGTACATAATGCAATATAATAAGAATACTTATAGATTTAAGGGAGAATTACCGGGTGGGTTAAATAAGATAATCAGTGACAAGGGTGGTTTTTTTAATGATATGTTTAAAAATCAAAAAATGTTCTTCAATTAAAAGCTTTTAAATTTCAAAACATTTAAAATACTTTTATTTGTTGTCAGGACATTTATGGTGCATGGGTGATATTCAAATTTAAAATCAAAATTTTGGGTTTAATAATTCAATTATTATATATAATGGTAGTATAATTGTTATTTAAATTTACTATTTAAAATAAAAATACTTTTAAAATAACATTTAATTTTTTTTTTTGCATTTTTTTTATTTTATTACCAAAAAAACAAGTTTCATAATTATATAATAAAAATGAAGATTTTTTCATATATATTTTTCTAATTTTAAATTGATAACTTATGTTTTTGTATTAAATTTGAGGAAGATAGATTATTTAATTTTTTTTATTTGGATTGTTTAAAAAAAGAATAAGAAAATGATAGAGAATGTTTAATTATTTTTTATTTTTTATAATAAAATAATTTTTAAAATTTTATATGATTTTATTATATTTTTTTCCTTTACGTAGTGTGTTTTCTATAATGAAATATAAGTACGATATAAATGCATTATATTTACAATACAAATATACTAATATTACAATATATTATAATATAATATAATTTATTTTTATTTAATTTTTCCACGTGTTATATTAGCCAATGAATAGTTACGTGTTATTCCATTAAATAATTATGTGTTATTCGATTGAATATTTTTATGTTAGGCTAATAAAGCTGTAAGATTAAAATAACAAATTTAAACAACATCAAAATATTTTTTAAAAGTATTTTTTGTTTTAAATAGTAAATTTAAATAATAAATTATATTATCATTATATATAATAACAATAAGGATTAAATCAAAAAACTTGATTTAAAATTTGAATGTAAATAATAATAATGAATACAGGTGTACGTATCATAAATGTCTAGACAAAAAACGAAGTGTTTTAAATGTTTTGAATTTTGAAAGTTTTTAGTTGAATGGCATTTTTGGTATTTAAGCTTATTATTGTTCTCACTACCGATTATAAAAAAGACCACCATTCTCAATAATTATCATATTTAGTCAATCATATTCAGTAATTCTCCCTAGATTTAAACTTTGCATGCTTCGAAATGTAACAAAATATGAAATTAAGTCACTTTATCAATCAAGTCACTACTCTTAATGAGGGGAAACTGTGTGGTATGCAATCGTCTTCAAAGTACTATAATCCTGATTTTTTATTTTTTATTTTTTATTTTTGGAAGCTCAAACCAAAATTGTACAAATGACTTGTGCCGTCCCCTCAAAAAGATTCTTTTCGAGTCATGTAAGTTACGTTTTCATTCATTGCCCCTTATGTCCGTTAGTCTCTAATTCGTGGGGGGTTTTTTTAACTTCTACAGGAACTTCAAAAAAAAAAAAAAAATGGTAGTCTAAAAAATATTTACAAATTTATAATACTTTTTGTTATGTCTAACACCTTTATATTTTTTATATCAATAATACATGTTAAAAAAATTAATTTAAACTAAAAATTTTTAAAAATACTTTCCACAATTTTCATATTAATTATACATGTGGTAGAAAAATGAATTTAAATTAAAAATTTGTTTGACAGTAATTTTAAAGAATCTTTTTAATTTTTTTTAATACTTATAAAATTTTATTATTCAAAGTATTAAAAATATTAAAAACATTTTTTTAAATCATTACCAAACATATTTTAAAGGCATATCTTTAATAGCACTTTTTATAATTCAAAAAAATTAAATTTATATTAAAAGTGTTTTTAAAATAGACATCTTCTTAGATTTTGTGAATTTATATTAAATGTGTTTTTTCAAAATATACATTTCACAATTTTTATATTTAGTAAAAAAAATTAAATTTATACAAAATATATCTCTTTAAGAAACACTTTTCATTACGACAAAAAGTATGATTTGAAAATATTTTTCATTATGCTACATTTTAAAAAATTAATTTTACATCTACCTTACTTTTATAAAAAAAGAAAAAAAATAAAAATCCACGTATAGTGTGTGCATCAAGATTGAACGCTTGATGTACACATCCGGACCCATCGAATAGATCACCAAGAGCAGTCCGACAAATCCACCCATGCAAGACACCCTCCAACCCTTTGAATTACATCGGGCTTGTGATACACAAATACCAAAGGCTGGAACTCATCCTATCGACAGAAAAGATCAACATAAGCTTGATCAACCAATAACGAGGTTTCCAAAGTCTAACCCACCAATTTGTCCCTTTCTAAGGAAAAAGTTGATCCATCCTTCAACTAATCAAGTTATTGTAGGAAACAAATTATAGAAAAAGACCTTCAAAAAGGAGGTATGTCTTCCAAAAATTGGAACAAAGACGAAGAAAGGGAGAACATTGTCTATTCTTGTTGAGAGCTGGCGTTCAGTCTTCAACCTGAGACTCACAAGCTTGAATGCACTTACAGAGTTTGAGTAGTCACCACCTGGAATTGTCAAATTTAGGATATAGCGAATCAAAGGTCGAGAAGTCCACGCATTAACACACTATTTTTTTCTACTTCTCCATATCATTGGTGGAAGGAAAAAAAATGTCTCTTCAAATTATGGAAATCAAGGAATTTTAAAGTTTTCTATATTAGAAATACGACATTAGTCTTCTAATATAAGACTCTTGGACATCGGTTTACCTACCAATCTTTTCATATAAATTTCCTAAGGAATAAATTTATAATAAAGTTAAATATAATTATACAATGCCATAAGTTATAGAAAATGCCAATAATCTCCCGCTTAGCTTGCATAATGATATTTATATCATATTACAACATAATACGACTATTTCAACTCCGAAGAAAAGGTTGCATCCCTAAGAATCTATCATATCAAAAGACGAAATCTATGAAATAATTGATATCTTTAAATTCCATGCTATCCAAAATAAGTAACTTTTAATTTTAATTTTTTTATTGCTTGGGTTTCACTTCTAAGGTTGTGTTCTTGATTCATAAAATTATTAGGGGATTCATAGAATCATTAAGCGTATAGATGATGGGATGTGTGGGTGAATAAGTAGTCCGTCAAATTATTCACAAAAAAATATATCTTAAATTAGGTATATTTTATATTGATTAAATTAAATTAATTATTACTCCTCTTTTATTAACCTTATGAGACTAAGCAACTATCATTATAACTAAAAAAATTTCAATTAATGCACAAAACATTGGGTATAAAAGAAAAATAATTAGAAAAATTGTCTATAAATACAAAAATCATGGTCTAACAATCATAACAAAAAATTCACTAACTTATCAAGAAGTGTACATGTTTTAATTACTTAGCGAGAATGGTTCTACCAATATGTCTTATAGTGACCAATACTAACACTCTTTCTTCATATATTTGGATAACAAACTATTCTAATGCCTCATCGCAACTTTTTCTCTTGAAAGGACTTTTCATGAATTTTTTATTAAAGACTTAATTTTGATAATTTAAGATCAATGGTGTAGTAATGTCAAAATATATATATATTCTTTTTGTGTCAAGGTAGGTATTGAATTGTGAAGCTTGAATTAGTTTTGTTACACTTTATAGGGAATATTGAAAGATCAACTCATAAAGGTTTAAGGTGGCAATATCCCCTTAATTTTTTTTTATTGATTGAATAATTGGATTGCCCCTATTTTATTTTTAGCCTTTTTTTTTATTTAGAATTTCATTTTAGAAAAAAATTGGAGTGTGATCGTAATTGAGAGGAGAGTGAAAGTCTTCACCATTATACCCTTTCCTTTTCATTTATTTAGTCATTCTCCAATGTCAATGCACTTTGTGAAAATAGGGATCACATTAAAAATCTCTTACATTTTCTTTATTTTTGCTTGTGTGTGTGGTTTGCATATTAATACGATTACGAAAAATAATTTTCTTTTTTGCAAGCAAAAACATTGTAATAAGAATAAAAAAAAAAGCTTAATAAAATTGAAAATTTGAAACCACCAACGAAATGGTATTTTAAACTTTAAACTTCCCCAATTTTTTACCCATTTCGATTAAACTTTAAACTTTCTTAATTTTTTTTAACTTTATTTTGCATTAAATTCAATTATTAATTTTATCTACTTAACCAAATCCAAAACTATATGATGAAAATATCAGTTGTCACAAATATATCAATAGCTAGATTTTATGGATATATCAAAAAATATCAACATAAAATCACTCTTCTATGATTAGGTGTATTTTTATTTTTTACTTTAAGAAATGAAATCTCACATCAAAAACTCAAAATAAAAAACATTACAAGTAAACATGGACCGAGCAAGTGTGGACTGAGAGGTTGCACATTGGGCTAGGCCCAAGCTATTATAATAACAATTTTGACATTTAAGGGAGAGAAGCAACCGACGTGAAACAAAATTATCAATGTAATATAATTAATTAATATTATAATAAGAATACCAAATAACAATATTAGAGTGTCTTATCTAAGATGTCTTCTCGAGGATGTTCACTTTGGTGCAACATACTACGTGCTCTCCAATCTTCCCATTATGAAACTTCACAATCAATTTGCACATCATGGCTAGAACGTGTATAATATCTTTGGTGCAACATACAAGGTGATATCTAATCCCCTCGTTATGAAACTTCAGAATAACCTTTGGAATTAATCATTATGACATTAATTGATTTACACATTATATTTTTCACTTTAAAAAATGGAATCAACGAAAATGCAAAAAAAAAAAAACAGAATTGAACATTAATACTAAGCCATAATTTTCTAGGTGATGATACTAAGCCATCAATTGAACAGATCAAATTCATTTCCTAACAATGCTTTAAGAATGGGCATTGATCAAATTCCTCATCTACTCAATCTGTTGATTTAAACTCAATAAACCTAAACAAATGTCGAGAGACTTCCATTAATATAACCATAACTGATCTACTTTATCTTACTCCAGCTTGAAAGATAGAAGATTGTCATGATTAGTAACGAAAATAAAAGCTTTATTCTATTGTGTATTTGGGTAAATCATTTTCTTCTAAGTTATTTTCTTATTTTATTGATATCAAATGAAACTTCCTTATTTCCCTACCTTGAAAGTTTGAAAATACCCCATTATCCCTAACTTCCGTTACTCACCCACTAATATAGGAGCCGGGATTACATATCATCTTCCAATTAATTTTCTTGCATTTTCGTACTTGGTTTCATCAATTTCAACGTGACATATCTTTTTTTTTTGGTTAAATTAAATTTTGGCTCGTGTGGGCCTTAATGAAATAAAACGAATTAGTTCAGCCAGGTTGGAGGCTTGGCGGCCAACTCAATCTTGGGAAGGATGGGCTTTATCCGCTGCAACTTTCGGATGATTCTGGGCTCGGAATCGAGTTAATCCATCTTCGAATATGGCCCGTGGGCCCATAAATACTTGGTTACATGACTATAAAACATAAAACAAAACTGATATACTTGTCCATTCCAATGAAATATATTAAACAAGGCACCACTGCGGAACCATAACCACAGACGAGCTCTCACCAATGATATTAGCTACTTAATAAATTTTGATGTTGATGCACAACTTAATATTTGAGTCATCTGGACAAACGAAACAATTCGGACCCTCATTTCCTTGTCATTCCCTTGCGAATCAGAGAATGGCAGGACAAAACAACTCACCTCAGCGGCTCAGCCTTTTATTTTTTTTAAATTTTCCATTTTGGTTGGAGTGGTGAAATGTAGTCATGGAACTCAGATACACCATTTACAAGGGAGCGTGCAGAGTGACGTGATTCATTAGAAGATCCAAAGTATGGAGACAGGATAGTGATTGGTTTGGAGCAACCGCACCACCACTCTCCAACTTGTTTTATTATTTCAGAAAGGCAATTTATATTTTGAGCTACAAATCCAATCAAATGTTGAAGGGCTTATTGATGTCTTGTTACTTTTTGGTTATGGTGGTTTGGCTAGATTCTCTGCGCTTCTATCTTTGGGTCGTGATATGTTGCTCTTGTGGTCCTAGCTTCTCTACACTCTCTTGCTCTTTTCTTTGTTTGGATCGCCTCTTGTCTCTATGAGAAAAGGATAAAACTAGGCTTTCAAAATAACCTTTTAATAAAAATGGAACGTCGGTGAATTTGAATTTGTTTTGTTGAAGATATAAACTATGTCAGTAAATATTTTGTAAAACGTGTGATATTTTCTCAAAAAGAAAAAGGTTTTCAAACATGACTCAAGATCAAATAATAAGATATTATAAAACAAATGTGTAACGTCTCTTCCTTCTTGAAATGACATTTAAAAGAAAAAAGTAGTTAAACAATAACAAAATCAATTTCTATCTAATGAAAATAAACCATTTTCATATGATATTATTTGTGACGTGAGTCAATGACCCTTAACTTGGATTTCAATTATCTCATTTGAAAACCAATTATTGTTTAATAAGAATAAAATCAAACTTTTGGTAACTCAAACCCATCAGCTTTAACTTGAACTGTAATTATCTTATTTAAAAATTAATTAACATTTAATAACAATAAGATTAAATATTTTATAACATTCAATATCATTTTTTTTCAAGTTTGTTCTCATAGTTATCATTAGACTGACTCAATTCTCATGATTAAAAACAATATTCTTACATCTACACAATTAAGAATAACAATGATCGAGTTTTTTTATGTATTCGTCATGTGCGTAATGAAATGAGTTTGAAATTTGAATCAATAGATTAGAGGTAGGCATATTTTTTTTTAACTCGGAGCAGTTTTTGGGTATTGTCTTATCTCACCCCACCTTGCCTTAAAAACTAATTTAATTTAATTTTTTTTCTTATTTTTAATATATATAATAATTACTTTTCAATAAAATAAGTTATTAAAAATTATTGTGTTTTAGTTATTTACAAAATATATTTATTTTAATGTAATTAAAAAATTTAAAGAAAAGTGTTACAATTTTTTTAAAAAAATTAAACTAGAGAGCATGTATGTGATATTTACATACCTGTCATTTAATATTTTTAATGGGTAAGGATGAAAATTATTTTAAATAAAATAGACAGGATCGAAATAGAGATAACTTGTGTCATACCGCATTGTTGTCATTCTTATACACAATATATAAAAAAAATTTAAATCCTCTTATTTGATTGGTTTGTGAAGCCTAAATGTTGCACAAGAATAACTCCTTGACGAGCAATTGTGTAGTGAAAGAAATGGTTGGACAAGGCATTATCTAGTAGGTGCAAGCACTATCAAAATTGTACATTTTCCCACCACATTCCATTCCTTCCCGCTATGAAACTTCCACTCAACTTGCAAGCATGAATCTCTGCCGCTCACAAGTTGGCATTGCAGAGTATCTACACCTACTCTACAATAGGACAGGTAGCCCCTTGCCCACATCCAGTAGTTTGCATGTTTGCCTTTTATCCTCACATTATGAGAACAAGTCAAACCTTTAAGATAACATATCTATAGTTTTTTAACTTTTTATATTTGATTGGTCTGAACCAATCTCAACTGCTACCACCAAACAACCCCTACGCCTTTCAAAATGTTAATACAAAAACCACGGATTTTATAGTCATATGAACCAATCTCAAGTTCTGAACCAGTAGCCTAGCCACAGCGAGACCTCCATCGGTTCAATCAAGTTGAATTTGAATACGTACCGAATACTTGACTCATTGGCCTCGTTCGTTTCCTTCTCCTACCATTCAACCTTAATATAATGCTATCAAGAGGCTCCTCCTCCGACTGAGACGTTTGGTATTCAAATCCAATCATTAAGAATGTCCTGAATTTCTAAAGCCCACTAGGCAGCCAAGGAAAATATCAGTTGTACAACTTAGAAAAGAAAAAAAATCATAAAATGACACGTATGACAGATGGAGATGACAGGCCCATCGACGAGGCAGGATTGAAAATCCATACACGACGCCCCGTTGGTGGTTCCTGATTCTGTTTTTGTGGCTCTCATTCACTCCCCAATCCATTCCAGTTTTTATGGCTACCATTCATGCATTTGTCTATTCCCCTCCAACTCCAACCTCCACCTCATTCATACCTTAAAATAAAAGGATTAACGACAGGATAAAGACTAGGTTGTTCTAAATAATAACCTCATCGGGTGAAAAGCAGAGGTGGATCAGTCGTTTACTATCTATATTAACGTATAGGATAATATAAAAATCTTAACATTTTTTGAGGTTAGGTCAGATACCATTCCAAAGGTCGGGCCATTTCACCAATCATAGTCATAAACTAGACAAAATTACATCTCCTTGACCTTGAAACCGAGTCTACCCGATAAGTTGCGCCACCATTGCTAGCCCCACAGACTAACTTCTTATACCATCCATCCATTTATATATACGAATAGTTTACATAAAAAGTTGACGCTGGTGTCATTCGGTTAATATACATATGTTTATCATTTTTTCTTAGCAGAATGTGGGTAGAGGAAAATTCACATTGGATTCAACTGGCTAGAAGAAAATCTTGTAAGTGTAATTGAGTCGGATGAAACGTGGAAGGCTTCCATTAATGAAGTGAGATAGGTGTAAAAGCAATTTGAGAAGCAATGAATTAGAAGGTTGAAAATGAGGATTAAGGGCCATATATGAAGAATTTAATGATTTGGCGATGGAATTAGTTGGCTCTATTATTTCTCTGTAAGAATTTACAAAAGAATGTATTGTGAATTATATAAAAAAAAGAAAAAATAAATATAATAAGTATCAAAATAAATATGGTTTCCTGAATTAAAATAATCAAATATTGCTCTTGATTTATTTAAAATAAATATTACTTACTAAATTAAAATAATTAGATATTATTAATTTGATTGCTCTAAATTTATGAAAACATTGACTTTGACTTAAATGGATTCTTAACATTTTGTGTGTGTCATGTTGTCGTTCAATATTTCTTTTTTTAAATACAACCCATCCAACAGGAGTGAAAATGAATATAGACGTTCAATTTGTCTCAAACATGATGAAGACATCCTTTGATAAAAGATCTAATAAAAACATAAAATTATTATTATTATTATTATTATTATTATTAATTGTAATACATAAAAAGGGTTCCCTCAAATTGAAATTTGTCTTCTCAACCATTCTCACTATGACTATGTTGTCAAAATAAAAACTTGTGCATACTCTAAAAACATTTTCTCTCATCTTTTTTGCCAATAAATAATTACTTATGTTTTTTAAAACTATCATAAATTGGCTAGAAAAGCATAGTAGGTGAAAAAAATTCATAATTTTATAGTTTTAAGAACTCGTGAAATAATAAATCTATCGTTGTAAATCATAATTGATATTATAGAATAAGACTTTTATTTCTCTTATCATTTTTAATTTCTTCAAAAAGTTTTTCTCCATTTAAGAGATATTGGAAGACATTCGAAGCCACAAAATAAGAAGATAATTTGATTTCATTATAGTAGAAATTTTTTTGTAAAAAGTATTTGATGTATTGACAAACATCAATGGAAATCTAGAATGCTCATATATCGAGGTCTTTTTTTATTATTATTTTTATTTTCTAAAATTTTATATAAGAATGCACTGTGAATTATAAAAATAAAAGGAAGAAGAAATATTATTTAGTAGAATAAGGGTATCAAATATTATTAATATTTATAAAAATATTAATTGAAATTCTTTCTTAACCACCTGCGTGTGTCCTGCAATCATGTGTATGTCATGTCATTTTATGTCAAATTGTCATTATGAGTTCTATCATTTTGTATCTGACCTTCACGAAAATCTTAAAGTATGGCTGAGTCGACGAAACGTGGAAGGCTTCGATTAATGAAATGAGATAGGTGTCAAAAACAGTTCCAAAAGGAATGAAAGTGTAATGAATTAAAGGTTGAAAATGAAAGTAAAGGGCCATATATTCAGAGAAGGGCAACTCGTGTCTTTGAGAAACACACTGCAAGTGTCAAAGGAACACAGGGTGGTAATTGGTGGCTCTCGTTCAATGCCACTCTCAAATTGACCCACAGGGTGGAATGAGAGGTTGGTATTTGGAGTTGACCGCCACTGGCCCGTCAAGGACGGATGAAGTGAGAGGCCTTCAACATTTCCATTGCATGTACATTTGGTCAAGATCAATTGTGTGCGCATGTTGACCATTGCCCAAGTCCTCCTAGGAATTTATGGCAGGGTTTATGCCTTGGATTTATTTCTCCTCACAGATATAATTTATGAAATATGAAATATGAAATATCTTCTATTTTATGAAAAATTGAAAAAAAAAAAAATGCCATGACACAGTGGAAAACATTTTGGGTATAAATCCCAGCTAGCCATGTTGGCTGATTATAACACACCTAAAGCAGCAATAAAGAAAATGGGTTTTCCAGTTTATCATAATCTCCACTTTTTCCATTTTTATTAGGCAACTTGCCCATTTAAAAATCCACGTCGATGCAAGTGGCCTGTTTGCTGATGTGGCAGGAATTAAAGAATTGGGTAAAAATTGGTCCCAAGAGAATAGCAGGAAAGATTTTTTTAGCGACGAATTTCTCCCTCGGTCTGTTGAGTTGGCCAATCATCTGTGGCCATGTCAGCAAGAACACGGTTTCAGGCTTTCAGCGCAATGACAGGTCAATTATTTTTGCCCATACTAATATTATACTCAAGGAAAAGCCCACTTGCAGATCCTTCAACAAATATATAAAAACACAAGTCACAATGTATCTTCATAAGAAAAATTAAGGGCGCGGAGTTTCGTGTTGTCTTGTGCTCAGCTCTCCTCTCTCTCTAGCTCGTCTCAAAAATATTGCTCTGGTTAATGAAGATTATTCTAAGAAATATTGGAGGAGCGGCATCATCACAGACGTCACTCTAGAGCTTCTTCCCTTCCAAGTTGCGGGAGAGAGTGTGTATTTCACGGCATCATATCTCCCATATCTTTTTATCTGTTTTGGCATTCTCTATCCCTTCTTTGATTCTCTTCACCACCAACACTACTACTGCTACTCCACTATCACCAATTCACCACGCCTAGAAAGCAAGGAGAAGTGAGTCTCTCCCTCTCAAACACATACGCACCCCGTGCGTCACCACTTTTATCATTCGTCTCTTGAATTATTCATCCATTGTTTTCCGTGATTGACCTTGATTATATTTCATTTAACATCTGTTGTTTTAAGGTCATGTGGCCTAGATTAGTCGCCAACAAGTTTCTCAGGAAGAGGATTTGCAGCAACAACTTCGTTGCAGATTTTCCAAGCAACTCCGGAGCGTTGCTGCAGATTCCGACCCTTGACGAAGAGTCCCTCGTCTCTACGCCCATTTTCGATCAGAAGGAGATACCCAAGTACAAGTAAGCAAACAGTTCCACAGTACTTGTCCTTTTTTCCTATTCCTTGAATTGGCTTATCTGCCCGTATATATTGACTATTCATTAGAATCCATGTAGTATATGTCTGATTTCTTTTCCTGGTGGTAATCAAAGGATTTTTGTTAGTACATGGAACGTCGGTGGGGTTGCGCCACCTGAAGGTTTGAATATCGAGGATTGGCTGGACACATGCAAGACCTCCTGTGACATCTATGTTTTAGGGTAATTTTCCAAAACTCCGGCTAAAAAAAAAAAAGGAAAATATGAAAAAATTTGAGACCACAAGAAATGGAATAGTGAGAGTTGAATCTCTAGAAAGTTATGATGATCTAAGATGCATTTGTCAATTTATTTGACGTTAGTTAATGTATCCAGGTTTCAAGAAGTGGTGCCTCTTAATGCAGCGAATATTCTAGGATCTGAGAATAGTAAGATTGCCATGAAATGGAATTCTTTGATCAGAGAAGCTCTGAACAAGAGGGTAAGAAGTCGAGACAAGAATGAAATAGATAAACAAGCTGGAGAAATGCAAAATGGATTTCCTGTAAAAGATGGAAAATTGGTAATTGAAAGCAGAGGTCCTCAAGACTACAGGTGCATCATAAGCAAGCAAATGGTGGGGATACTGATCTCAGTTTGGGTTCGAAGTAGTCTTCTTCCATACATACAGCACCCAAGTGTCTCCTGTGTAGGCTGCGGCATCATGGGCTGCCTAGGGAACAAGGTATACATGTACATGATTTCACAATCCCACGCAAAGCTCTCAATAGACCACAATACTAGTTAATTCCCCATTCACAAAACCATCACCTTGAAACACTTTTCTTTTGGAGGTGATCATGATCATGATCATCCACTCCATAATTTTAATTGGAAAATAAAGCCACCTTGTATGACCTTGGTTTGCAGGGTTCAGTGTCTATTAGATTTCTGTTACATGGAACAAGCTTCTGCTTTGTTTGCTGTCATCTAGCTTCAGGGGGAAGAGTGGGGCATGAGAGGCATAGGAATTCAAATGCCGCGGATATACTATCTCGAACAAGCTTTCCTAGAGGCCCTTCACTTGATGTGCCGCAAAAGATTCTAGACCATGAGTATGTATATTAATTACATGCATTGCAACGGCCCAAACTGATTCGTTAATTCTTCATTAATCTTTTAATTAAGTTGTGGTTATTTAATCCTATATTGCAAATCACTCAAATAAGACACCGACATAAGAACGGTGATTTGAAAAGCTACACAACATTAATTAGACTTAATGCTTGTTTCCCGGAGCTATCAAAGTTGTCGCCATTGAATTTCAGGCCAAAAGATCATATTAAATTAATTTTTCCAGTGATTATACAATTAGTCAATCAGTCAGCCTTTTACATATTTCAAATCTGGGCCGTTTATGAGAGATTTTAAATGGCTGAGCTTAATGGGCTAAATGGGTAGCTAATCCACCTGAAATGGATTCCTTACTAGGTGCTAAGCCATCTATTAATTAAATATTTTTCTTCTAAGTTGTCTTTTTTCTAAAGAAGGAAGTTAAAAATTGTTGCCTTAAGCCCATTAAGCTCACTAAGCCTATTAATAAAAAATTTGAATTATCATCTAATCATGGATCTGGTTCACTGCAGTCGAGTGATTCTGCTTGGAGACTTGAATTATAGGGTCTCCCTTCCGGAGGAAACCACGAGGTTACTTGTGGATAAAAGAGAGTGGAGTACCCTGCTTGAGAATGATCAGGTAGGCAACCAAACCAAATTAACCAGACCATCAAACTGTGGATTGTTCCTCAGGAATGATTTATTATTTATTGGTCTAAGGTGCTTGACGTGAATTTTGCATGGAATATTGAAGCTAATGATGGAGGTGATGGATGGGCAAGTGCTTGGAGGTTGGCAGGAAGGACACATCGAATTTGCTCCTACTTACAAATATTATCCGAATTCCGACGTATACTATGGAGGTAGTCAAGGCCAAAAAGGCGAGAAGAGACGCGCTCCTGCCTGGTAATTAATTAACTTGATTATCATTAATTTCATTGCAGCTTCTTCAATACTCAGAAGTAAATTCATTCGGGAGCGTCCTTGGATGAGAAATTAATTAATAAAAATTGGTCTATTTCAATTAGGTGCGATAGAATAATTTGGTACGGGAAGGGGCTAAAGCAACAACTTTACACGAGAGGAGAGGTGAAGATATCGGATCACCGACCAGTGAAGGCAATTTTTACAGCCGAAGTTGGGGTATTACTAACACTGAAAGAATTCCAGACCTTCTTCCTGACGTCAGACAGGTTTGAACAAATTGCTAGCCGGTTTGATCCGATCTCCACTGATGAGTTTCTATGCAGTGGCAGATCAAGCTTCCATATTTGAGACTAAATTTATTTAAGAATTAAAAAGAAAAAAAGAAAAAAAAAGAAAGTCAGCACGAGAAGCTTCTGTTTGTATTGCTTGAAGTTGCTGATGAGTGTACAGTGATGTTGATTTTCATTTTCTCGTTGTTTTCCGCCATAAAGGCTGTCTATGTCACGCTTTCTTATTCAATGGATCATATCATTATAGAATTTAATTTGCAAGGTTTTGTTTGGGCCCTGGGGTCCCTCGATTATGATCCAAAATTTTAATTGCACACGATGCCCCCAAGAAGGGCTGCATACATGCTACTCCCCAGTCTCCATGCACGCATGTGGCCCCACATCTTTATTAAAAATTAATTGAATTTCCAATGATTGGGCACACCCAAGGCGAAAAATCAAATGAATAGATTGCAGGATCTCGACCATGTGATCCATGGACAAAGGTCAATGACTGAAATGGGGTATTTTTGGAATAAATAAAAGTGTTATGCCATATTGCCATCTCAGAGTTCAGTGCTTTTTAAGCGGAGGGATCATCTCCCCGTCCGTAGAGTAATTTAGTGTAATGCATGCAATCCAGATATGATTTAATAAGGAGAAGTGGTTTGAAGAAATTATGGGCATGTTTTGGCCGGGACCAATTCTCTAATTGTGGGGTTGGTGAATGGTGACCATATGGTAGGTATGTGTTATGATGATCTCCATATGGCGTTTACAAAATGAAAAAACCTTTGAGTTAATTACAGTTAATGATTTAGCACCATCCTATCATCATCCCCTCGGGACAAACTTTCAGAAGACTATGCATACATGTTTAGGGTTTGTTTTGTTGAAGTAGAGCGAGAATTATTGAGAAACAATAACTTTGACTTTTTTATTGATTAAGAATGAATGTATATACATAAACCTAAAATACAAAAATATGAAATAATCTACCCAAAACACAAAAATAGGAAACAATCTACTCAAAACACAAAAATAGGAAACGATTCTATAATTAGCCCAAAACATAAAAATAGGAAATTACAACTAATTAGAAGAATTTAAAAATAGAACGAAAATCTATTGTAAAAAATTCTCTAATATGCCCCATCGAGATGAAGCCAATCTTGACCTGTAATTCTTGGAAGTGGCTTTGTGGAAGCAGTTTAGTAAGAGAGTCGACGAGTTGATCTGTTGAGAAAATTGGATGACAACCAAGATAGACAATATAGATACTTTGTGTTGAAGAGTAACCAAGAAAAATACAAAAAGTGGAACAAGAGTCAAGTTTATGTTGAGAATAAGGACAAAACCACGGATAACATAAGCAATCGAACACCCAAAGTTTAGTGTAGTTGGGTGGAGACTCAAAGAGTTTGTCAAAAGGATATGAGAGATGTAGTGTGGGTACGGGCATACGATTCATGAGATATACAGTAGTGGCAAAGGTGTAAGTCTAATAAGTTTGAGAGCCCTTGGTACACCGCTATAATTGTTCCTTCAATTGTCTAATATGACCACGAGATGGTTTGACATAGATATTAGCTAAGGTTTATCATGCATCAAGGGAAGTAGTGGTGCGGGCAATAAGCGATTGTAGTGAAACGGAGATAGCACCAAGGAGAGCGCTAAAGATGGGACAATCCTTATGCTTCCAGGTTGTATATGTCGGATTTGGGGATGCAACACCGGTGATAGTAGCGGTGGGTGGTGGTGGAGTATGAGTGTCATCAATAAGGTGATGAAGATCATAGCCTTCAAGAAGAGATTGGATTTAAAGACTCCATGTGAGATAATTGATGGATGACAATTTGGTGATATCAGAGAGATTGATTGTAAGGAGGGGATGGTGAGGATCTTGAGAGTAAAGTCATTGAGGAGAGTGGTTGTAGAGTTCTTCTGGTTTTTCGGGGAAAAAAAAAATACATTCAAGAAGATTAGGCTCTGATATCATGTTGAAGTAGAGAGGGGATTATTGAGAAACAATGACTTGACTTTTTCATTGATTACGAATGAATATATATACACAAATCTAAAACACAAAAATAAGAAACAATCTACCCAAAATACAAAAATAGGAAATTACAACTAATTAGAAGAATTTAAAAATAGAAAGAAAATGTATTGTAATGAATTCTCTAATATGTTTGTTGAATGTTCTTAAAAACAAATTTTTATTTCTAGAAAAAAAACAAGCTTTATAATTAGAAAATAAAAACATAATATCTACTCATAACATTGTTTTTTGTTATTTTATTTTTTTCATTTATTTTTTCTATTTTAAAAAATAAGTATGCAAATATAAAAATGATTAAAAATAACATTTGATAGATAAAAATTATTTTTTAAAAACAAATTTAAAACATACAAAATAGGTTAAAAACGTTTCAAATTTTAAAACAAACGTTTATTGTATAAAGTATTGAAAAATAGTTTCTAAAAACATTTTAAAAAACAGACTTTCATTATACAAAATATTGGGTAAAGGTTTTTAAAAACAGTTCTTAAAAACAGTTTTCTAAAACTGTTTTTGAAAATATTTTCTGGTTTTATTTTTCATTTTACTATGAGGCATGCCAAAAAGCAGCTTGTAGTCTACAAGTTTAAATAAATATTAGGTTATTACTTTTTTCTTTTGGAGTTCCATGTAGAAGAAGCAGTTTATAAGTTATTAGTGGTTGTGCATCTTCCATTATTCTCAAATGAGTCAATATAATTCAAACTAAATACACCTTCAACATGATTTTAGTTTAGCATGATACAAGTTCAATTTTTTAAGTTTGCTAACAAATATATTTTAATATGAAAACTAAAAAACATTTGGGGTGTGTTTAACAGTATTTTTATTTAAAGTGCTTTTAGTGAAAATGTTTTTAAGAGAATCGTTTATCATAAGTTTCTTCAGAATATATTATAAGTGATTTTTCAATGTTATAAATAGTTTTTCAAAATTTTAAAAGTATTTTTAAATTTTACAAAATAATTAAAACTTATTTTGTAACTATTTTCAAAAACAATTTTTTGTTCTAAAAAAACAGGAAAACATACCTGACAAGAAAAAAAATAAAAAAAACAATTTTCTATTGATAAAAATATAAAATAAGGTGTTTTCACAAAACATCTTATAACTTTTTTTTTATTTTATGTTTTTGCTTATTTTCTGATGATTGTTTTAAAAAATAGTTACACAAATATAGATAATAATTAAAAATAAAGGATTATATATAAAAGTTATTTTTAAAATATATTTAAAAACAAAGAAAACATCTTAAAAATACTTTAGTTTTTAAATAGACATTTGTTTTACAAAATATAAAAGAACAATTTTTGAAAACCGTTTTCAAAAATACTTACTAAATAGGGTCCTAATTTTTCTTCAAAAACATTTTTTAGTTAAAATTATTTTTTAAAAACACTATCAAATGGACTCTTGACTAATGCTAGTTAAGATAATGTTTTGTTTTTATAAATTTTGAATAATAATAAGTTATATAAAAAAAATATAATAAACTTTTATATAACAAATACAAACTCTTTGTATTTTTTTAACGATTACTTTCAAATTTTAAGATAATAATTTTTTTTAAATAGTTTCTAAACTTAAGTATTAAAAAAAGTTATAATCGGAAAAACAGGAACAAAAAGAATCATGATTTAAATTTGTGTTGGTTAACCTAGTGGGGTTTTCTAATGGAGTAGTATATAATTTAAAAAAAATTAAAACATAAAAAATTAATTTTAAAATCATGAATAAAAAATTAGTTTTAAAATCATGATATATTTGAATTTTCAGTAACACTCAAATTTAAAAAAACGCGTATAATATAAAAAATGAATTCATCTTTTTTAAAAATAAGTTTAATATAAAAATAAAAGAAAAAATGATAAAAAGTAGCGTATTTTTTATTTATTTTTTAAATAACTATATTTTAATAAATTTCTTAAAAAATAAATATTTAGAAAAGAAAAATCCAAACCTAGTTGGTCCAATTCAAGTTTGTCAAATTTCACCACATCAAAGTCAAAATGTTTTGGATTTATAGCGTACCATTCTAATCATATACCTACGTCATATTGACTTTGATTGTACGTTTTTTAGAACCATTTAAAAATATAATTGATGAAATAATTAGATTAAAATACCAGTTTTTATTTTTTATTTTTTTTATTTATATTTTAATGGTTATCGTGATCCATACGTTTAGTCCCAGTTTTCAAAAGGTTACGTGATTAAAAGAGTATTTGAAAACATAATTTTTAAAATTTAAAATTTTATTATTTTTAACATAAAAATATCTTTATTATTTTATTATAAAATAATCATTTTTTAAAAATTTATATGTAAATATTTAAAATAAAAAAAGCATTTATATAAAAAAATAATTACTTTTCAAAGAAAAAAATAAAAAGGATTAAATTTACCATTTCAAGATTATGTCGTCCTTTTGACCAAATATTTATTTTCAGGACTACCGGCAAAATTCGCCGTTCAAGATTAGCCGCCGAAGACCAAAAATTGCATTCACACTTGGTATCATCCACAGAGAGAGATGAGAGGCGAGTGGTTTTCGGGGAGTGTGAGACATCGAGTGTTGGCGTTTCTCATCCAATCCGCTCATGTTTGTATTTCTTTTTTATTCAATTCTTTATGTATTTATTTTTTCTTACTTCAATTGCATTCTTTATTCGAATTTGATATTTTCTTTCATTTTCTCGTGAAAGAAAAGCGACTTGAAGTTACTCCGATTGTGAAATACACTTCGTTATCGCTCTTCGCTGACCGATTCTACCCCTGTCTTCCCAGGTGACCTTACAATTACTTTATATAGATATGTAATCCCATTGAGTTTGTTTTCTATTTGCGTTTTTTAATTTGTTAGATTAATTAATCATCTGCATTGGGGTTCTCGAATTTTGATAATGGAATGTAATCGTTTTGGTTGTGCATTTCTTATTATTTACACTGAAGAAAACGGTAATGCCAAGACCTAAAAGTTTTGAGATGACTGAAACCAAATGTCAAAGGTTGGGGCATATTCTTTGATTTTGAAATTTGTGAGCATGCTGTTGTTTTTTGACCTAGTGGCTAATGAAAAATTAATAAAGTTTTAATTAAAAGATCCAGGAACTGTCATCTACCTAACAAAGTTAATCAGTGTCCAACCATGGTGTGGTCATCGTTTACCCTGTCAGGAAACATGTTTTGCATCAATACTTGCGGAATTTTTGAGTGCGTGTTTGGTAACCAAGGCTTAAGTCATTAAGTGCTGATACAGATACCTCATGGACTCTGGTGAAGGCCACAAGTGTCCTTCAATCTCAAGCCATAAGTTGACTGTCTAGTAATCAAGCCACAGGGCATGGTAATGTCCTTAGCCTCAAAAGCCTTGGAAAAACATTGGGTTTTTTTTTTTTAAAATAAAAATTATTTATTATTATTATTATTTATTTATTTATTTTTATAGATGGTCGATCTACATATCAAGAGCCTCACAGTGTTATTTTTTTTGGCTTTGGTTGGAAGGGAGATAGTGTTTACTTGTTTAATGGGAGCAAATGGTACCATAGGAGTCAATTTTTGATACTTTTCCACAAATTCTAGCTTAAACAACTTGTGTAATGTGATATAGGTGAGGATTAAATTTGAATGATTTTTTATCAGTTAATACATATTGAAGGTCTAACCTCTCATATCCAGACTTAATCGCTTTTGCTTGGCGCCACCTTTAAATCCAAATCTCGTTCAGAGCCTTTATGAAAAAGGTGTGAAAGAATGTTAGCAAATTGGACATCCTACTACTTCTACCAAGCCTTAAGGGGCAGTCAGCTTATCCTAACTGGGATCAGGATTCAGGAGCTTATTTTCAAACTTATTCTTTCTTACTAGGTTGCATATGCACTTGTCCTTGACTATGCCCTGATTGTGTTCCTCTCCTGGGTTTTAAAGAATTTGCCATATTGTCATTGTTTGTATCATATTGAAGCCATGGCATCATCGATTGAATGCAGCTATTTTCATAGCACTTGATTTTCTGTTTTCAAGAGATTCAGAAAATTGGCAGGGGCATGGACTGAGTTGAGGCAAGGTATTCATTAAGAAAGAGGCTGCTTCTGAACTTCACTTTTCTTGGAAGATGAAAAAAAACTTCACTTTTATGGTGGCGTTTGGAAGAGAGTGATTCATTGTCGTGGAAGGTGTTGGCTGTAACATGTGTTATTAGGCTTCCTGATGGCCATCAAAATCCACATAATAGTGGTAGGTGGAAAGGTGGTTTCAACAAGGTAATAACTTTTAACAAATGAATCAAGCTTGAAGTAGGACATGACAGTGGGAAGATGGCCTAGGAAAGCATTGTACCTCTTTGGAGGATACAATGTAACTTAGACAGTATAGCATGAGATGTAAATGCAAAGGTGTGTTAGCATTGGACCATTTCCGATGACAAAGTGGTATAAAACCCTTCTTCCACAGGAATATTCAAGATAGCATGTTGGATCATTTGAAGATTGATGTGGCTTTACAACTAGAGACTAGATTCTTAGGGTAAGGGTGGGTGAAGCTAAAAATTGGAGAGAGGAGATAGATTTTTCTATCAAAACCCGGTATTACCATAATGCAGGGGTGGGGATGTCATGTTCAATGAAAATACTGTCCAAGGTTTTAGCCTGAATATATAGCAGTTTTTTATCTGCATAATTGTTTCAACAAATTGGTGGATACAAAAAAGGAAATTTGTAATTTATATGCCCTATGAAACTACACTCCAGAGTGTCAAAGTAAGCAAGACTATTCTATTTGGCCACATGGGAGAGTTTCTTCCTCATATTTATGGTTGTTTTGGGGTAATGGGATTGGTTCAAGAAGTTCAATGAATGCTGGAGTTTTAAGATCCTTACAGTTTTGTGATTATTTGCATTTTCTGTATATCTCTATGTGCAATGATGAGTTTGTTCATAAAATTATATGCACTCAATGAAGCAATTGAATCTCTACTTGGCATCCAAACATTGTTTTAAATATGCTACAATCTATTTTGCAAGGTTTTGGGTGTGGGTAATGCATATAGGTGATGGATTCATCCATATTGTTGAGACTTCAGTATTCATCAATAAAAGACATCCCAACATTCTATCTGAAGTGAGGGATTTATGGTGGACTCAAACTCTATATAGATTAAATCATGAACTGCGGTTGTTCATTGATTTTTGAAGTTCTGATGCTTTAAAATTAAAGACACCATCAGTTCATCCCTTGTGTGACTGCATTCTTCTTGTTATTGGTTTGGATGTGTTTTATTTTTAAAACATTTGAATGTGCACAGATCCTATACATGCGTCTGTATCATGGCATGTTTTGACCTAAGTACTTCACATGATCTGTGGTGTTCAAGTAACTTAATTACTACTGTAATGAACTTAAGATCACTTTACCTAGACTTGTCCAAAATTAAAATACACTGCCGAAGTTGATGAATTTGGATTCCTTGTCATGCTTGATATGAATAAGTTTCAAAATTAGACTCACTGATATGCAAATGAGCAAGCTAAAACACATGGTTGACAGTGCAACTTCTTTCAATATATCATTTATTGATGCACATATTTTAGTTGTAGCTTTTGCTCTGAATTCTGCATTATTTATTGCCCAACCTCAAACACTTTACAGTTTACATCTGCAGCGGTTGTTGCTAATTGCCTTGAGTACCATCATTTGCTAGTGAAAAGGAAAGAAAATGGCAATAGTTGCAATTGTAAAACTTAATTAGAGGATGAGTGGACAATGGAATTGTTTCATTTTCTTTAAGCTTTTGTTAACTGAAAATTTGTATGTATTCAATTGTTTTCTTCTTCTAATTTTCTAATTATTGCATTGAATTTGCAAAGGTTAATGCAGGTGAAGCACACAGGAAGTTGGCTATTGCAACCCATGAGAGAGAGTCATTTGCAGCTGTTTGCCCTCATTTCTATATGGATCTCCAGCAAAGTGGGTTCATGCTTTAGTATCATAGACTTTCTTCATTGAACCCATTATTTTTGTTCATTGCTTATCATACCAATGTTTTGCAGATACATGATTCTCGGCCTCTTTCCATGAAAAGTTTGAAATCCTTGGGAGATGGTATCATCAATGAGCAACATTTTACAACTCGAGATTTTTTGGAAGCAGTAAGCTAGTAAATTCTCTATATTGGTTTCAAAAATGGGTTACTCTACTGTCACTTCCATGGTGATTGACAAAATACACTGTAGGAAGTGGTCTTAATGCAGGTAAAATTTCAGAATAAAAAGTTTTTATATACTACTGTTCAGGTTTCCAACTTAGATTTTTAATATTTGTTTTAAGGTACTGAATTTTGAGATTGGAGCGTCAAATATTGCTTTTGTATTCCTTGAAGAGCTTCTTATTCAGTTCAAGTAAGTTTCTTGGTCAACAATAAAATTGTAGTTTCCTTCTGTAGATAATCAAGTTCATTTAGGTATACACCTTGTGTTTTTGGGTTCCAGGGGAATAGCAAAAGTTGGGGAACTAGTAAACTTTGAAGCCTGCCTGGATATCATGGATCTTCTCTATGAAAAGGAGGAGACATCAGTTCTTTTTAGCTCTCCTTGTTCACTTGCTGCATCTATCTTGGCATGTTCTTCTACGGTTCTACCTACCAATTTATTTAGTTCTGTGCTCTGCTATTTATTTTTTTGTTAAGAGTTGTCATCCTTTTGCAGGTTGCTTCTTATGTCATCACTGTCCCTCGACAGAAGTGGGAGTTTCCTGTTCTGCCCTGGGGTATGATTCCACCTTCAGTTAATGACTTTTTGATTATTGCTTCCTTGATAGAATGAGTTCTAACTAATTATTTTATAAAATAAATGTCTTTAATTTTACCAAAAAAAAAAAAAAGACTAATTATGTCAGTTGAGTCTGCTAAAAGACCCTGAATCATATTCATTATTTTAGTTTATTCAAATGCTCAAGACCATTTGAAACTTCTAGGACTGCTAATCAATCCGGGTTGAAGTGGGAAGTTGGAACAATACAAGATCCACTCAAGCACCCCGCTGGATGTGGGCTTGAGTCCTTTTATCGGCTGAAAAGGGCCTCTATGGGCTCAGGTGGATTTGGGCCTGGATGTGGATTAGTGGATCACTAGATCTTCAAGCATTTCATTTTTATCTTTTCCTCTGCCTTCAACAAAATCATAGATATAAAATTTCAAAATAATATCTTAGATACTAAAAGCTTGATATTTCACAATGAAGAACTAAATTTAATGATAGCTTAATATTTATACTCAGAATAAAAAAGGGTTCATTAATGTCAATTTTTTTTTCCAGCACACTTCGTTTAAGATTTTTTAATGTTTATTTTTTTAAAATTCAAATTATTATTCTTTACCTCAGATACCAAGCTTAAACATCAAATATCTGGTTTTCTTAGATAAAGATGTGGTGTCATATGCAATTAAATTTTTCAGAATATTTGGGCAAAAAGCATAAAATGGTGCCCACATTTAAAAAAAAGAATAAAATAAAAAAAAATCTCCATTTGTTTATTAAGTTGTATTTCCTTTCACAAAGTACTTTAATTTGAGATGAGTGTGAAAAAATTCATCAAAAATGTTTCTATCCAAAACAAAAGAAAGTAAGGGTTATTTTCCCTTTAATCAAACACCCTGAAATCTTATAAATACCCACCGCCAAAATCTGCGATTCAGTTGGTCGAATCAACTCCAGAACAAGACCAATATAACAAACGTGGTGGTATGGTGGGAAAATTATCATTATAGGGTTGGGTAATGGTTACTTTTATTCAGCCAATGAATCACTCTCTGAGTGTCACAATGATTTAAATTTCCAATCACCGGAAGTCTGGTGGTTGTAACTCTCATTTCATGAAACATGTAGGTTTTGACAGACGACAGCTTCTTTCTTTTTCCATACAGGCCGGTAACGTTGACTTCTGACCACGTGCTGTATATTAGAACATCACTGTGGTCCATCCTGCAATTAGTGCCATGAAATGTATTAAATTCCTGTAGATACCACCGGTTTAAGTGAAAGCTAAATTATTTTTGGTTCCCTTTCTGTTGGGCTCTAATTTGTGTCCACAAAAACCTTTTTGATGGTATAGATTGGTTATTTGCTTTAATACTTGCCCAGCCTTTTAAATTTCAATAAAAGCAAAATTAGATTCCAAGTCAAAGAACCTGTTCAGATCACCTCAAAATTATGGGGATTTCCAGAAGTTCAATGACTTGCCATCCTAAGCAAGTCCCACATGTATGAGTAGTCAGCTCCTCTGCACTTAATCAAGTTTGTGATCTGATGGGTAGGTACGGGGTTTGGATGCTTCCCTTCGAGATGGTCCCCTCACACATTTTCATTTCAATAGTTGGCCAATTAATAAGATGCTAGCGGCTACTAAAGGGGGACTCAGACCACACGTGTGAATGTGATCTATTTACTGGGTGCCATGGTGGGTGGGAGGGGGTTTTGAACAGTCTGTCTAGCTGCTTATTCGTCCTTATCCAAAGGCCACGTCACAGGAACCATGAGGGTCATATTACAAGCTATACAAGCCCACCCACTTCCATATATTTAGTTTCTATTGTCTTTCTTTCAAGGGAAGTGATGCTGTTGTATCCCCGGGCTACCCAATTGTTGTTAGGTCCTTCCTCTGTATTTTCTAACACATGTTTTTATTTTTCCCTTTGTGTGCCATCACTTCTTCACCAAACTCCTACTGGATGCTTGTCATTTTTTTACCATACAACATCTCTGTGGTCTTCCGCAATTAGACAATGTTTTAAACAGATTTGAAACCCGTATGAATATTACCTATCAGTCATAGTCTGTTCTTGGTTGATTTCATTTCAGATGCCCTAAGAAGTAAGAACCAATAATTTAGAAAATAACAAGCTAACAAATTGGAGTGCTGCACGCGCACCGAGCCAACCAAGTTTGGTTTCTGAAACTCTTGGGTTCAAACCTTTCCATTCATTAGTGTTTTCCGTGTTGGTCTGCAGGCCCCACTCATGTGACGAATTTGAGTTTGCAAGTATAAGTGACTTTGACTTTGCGATATCTACCTAAAAATCCCCAGATGATTTTTTACAAATATAGAATTTCTGACAGATGAAAACTAAAACTGGAATTCCTGACGTAGACAATTAGTAAAATGTGGAACTTCTGACATAGATATTATATACTAATGAGGTGTCTTTGGTGGTGCAGTGAAGTTTGCTACCTCATGCAATGAAGAGGATATTATAGAAATAGTTGGGGGCATTCTCAAGCACATATTTGGGCCTTCACTTCACGTCTGAGGTATGAGGTTTTCATATTTGGAGAGGCCAAAGTCAGTCTGGATGTATTCCAACTTCACTGGCAAGGAATAATGGGTGGGTGGTTCCTCAATACAACTTCAAATCTATGTGTATATGAAGATACGACTCATGGGGGTGGGGCCCCATCTAAGCCACTTGATTTAGATTAGATGGAGGTTTCAGTTTATGAAGTGTTTGTAAAAAGGATAGTCTGTGATTGCTGTTATGCACTTAATAAAATGCTTGGATCCATCAATCCAACTCTGAAAGATTCTTTCCAACACTTAATGATATGTGGTCTCCACCACATTGGCCCATCTATTCCATTGAAAAATTATGTAAATTTCTACCTTTTGTTTTGGGGGCCCTCTGGAAACAAGAGTCAAGAATGGGATGCCAAAATTGTGTGACTATGGTTTGCATTTGTTACTAAGCATGAGTTTGTTCATGAATTTCTTATAGTTGAATTAAAAATTTTGGACTAAGCACTTTTCTTCTACATGAGTAGAATTTTATCAGTTTCTCTCTTGTTTTTTACCTGTTTCTCTCTTGTTTTTTACCTAAACTTTTGCACTCAACCTTAAGGCTAGCCCACATCACATATAGTAGAGCATGCATCACACCCAAATTTGTCAATAGGTAATTGGTATATAGGCAACTCTCCTTGCTACTATTGTAAATGGTGATGCTGCCCATTCCTTCATTACAGTACTAGGCATTCCTTGGTTAACATTTTTTAAGTATGTCTGTTTTTTTCATTAGTTAAAATTGTAGTGTTTTTATCTTTAAGAAGCAATGCAAGAACTTTCAGAATGCTAGCCCATGATCACTTAAGCATTTTGTCAAACGGATGAACACCAAGCCGTCTGATCTCATGATGGGGAGTTGCTTGGATACCACACATCATCACTGAGTTGACTTGTTTACATAGTGGTCCAGAGGGACAGTGAAAATGCATTATGAAATTATAGTGTTGGTATCATTAAAAAATCTATTCTACAATCCTCTTGCTCTTCCTGCTCTTGAAGAAAATTATTTGTATGTCTATCACCATGCATTTATGTTAAATTCTTGAAACATTTGTTATCCTTGTTGAGCGTATCTTTCTAGAATTGCACATCAAGATGTTGTCATAGAGAATTCTTGAATACATTATTTTGGCAGCTCATTTTGATGATGTGTGGTGTATCGTAGGCTGTAATCATGATTATATGACTAGAATACAATTTAGTCTTCGATAAGATATTCAAACATTATCTGAAAAACTGTCTTAGGTGTATAATGTGTCTGTTCAAAGATAAGAGTAGCACTAATTTTTTTTCTAGTATCTTTTCAAACATTATTCGAATAGTTGTCAGAGTTGGATGTCTATTCAGAGACCAAACAACTTGAAAATGTAAACAAATCACAGAAACTGCTAATTGGACAAATAACTATCAAATCCATGAATCAAACTTGGTAAAATTCAAACTTCTATAATAAGCTTTTAGTTAATTACATTGTGCATGGTCTATTTGTGATGGGGATATAGAATTCATTCAAGGGTTGGTTGTTTTGTCAACAGAACGCATGATATAAAATGTTAAAACCGTTTATTTACACTGTACAATTACTATAGATAAACTTTAAGGTAGGTAGGACAATGTGCAATTGAATTAATCACCTACATATTATATACAAGTATGTAGGTTGTCCACTAGGATGAAAAACCCAAAATCTAGGGGTGTCCTAGAGAAGAAACTTTAATTATCAAAAGATCCCTCTTGGCTTTCATACATGATAGTCATTTATAAAACTTCTTGTTTTTATTTCCTTCCATTGTTGTTTCTCATGAAAAATCATTTTCAAATTGTTTCATATGACCTCTTCTTGCTGTCCCAGAGGTTTTTATCAGTTAAAGAAGTGCGAAGTAATATACAAGTCTTGCTGGAAGGAGAAAGAGTCATTTAGTACAAAGATATGATTTGGAGTGACACAGCGATGGAGTTAATCAGCAAGATTACACTGTTTTTGGAGGTATGCTTTAAGAGTTTGCTTGTCTTTAGGATTTGCTAATCATCATTTAAAGCTTAACTAGTCATTAAGAAAACCTTTGGGGTCGTTTGAGGCCAGATTTAGTCCCATTGTGTCGGCTAATAATTCTAAATAACCAACCCCACAATCCACTTGGTGAGAAATAGTACTACTCTATCTCCCCCACCCAACCACCCATTCTTCTTTTTCTTTAATGGTAAAGGTAGGTATGAGTTTTTTCTAAAATTCTATGTGTCAATGTGTCATTGATTTGGTGTTCTCTTTTCTTTAACGATAAAGGTAGGTATATGTGCTCTTCTATTTTTTCCTTAAAGTCATCAGTGATTTTTACATTTACCTCTCCCTCTCTGCTCTTCTATTATCCAATTCTGAATATGCTTCCTGGTGCTGTTTCAAGTCCCGATAAGTGGGAAAGCTTTATGGAAAATGTTCAACTCTTCTGCTGTTGGAGAATGACTCATTAAATGTGTGATTCAGTTAGCTGTTGTGTACCACTTTTGTACCCAAGTCTTCTATTTCTTTTCAAAAAAAGAAATAGAAATAAGGATATATATATATATAGATAGATAGATAGATAGAGAGAGAGAGAGAGAGAGAGAGAGCCATTTATAACTAAAATTCTCAAATGTCAAAAACTGGTAACCAATTATTGGAAAGGAGGGCAAAATCAAACAATTCTCTGTTCTCTCATTTCTAAACAAACATAAAAGAGGGTGGAAAAGATTGTTAAGGAACAACCAAACAGGACAACCATGTATAGGCCTAAATTTTTGTCAAAAAATATAAAATCAGTCTAAAAACTAGTAAAATAAAGCACAGAAATAATTATCACTCTTACATAGATTGATGGAGGATCATCATGTCTGGAACATTGGATTCTTGTCTGCTCAACTGCTTTCTATTTTGTTCTTTTCATTTAGGTTTTCTTTGATGCCAAAACATTGTTGTTCACAGAGATGGAATTTCATAACTAATTAGAAACAGTAACAGTAATGGTAAAATTCAAAACTGTGATGGTTGGGGATGTGCTGCAAAGAAGGGCCCATAAGAAATTTCCCACTGACTGATGAAATTGGCATTTTCTTTCTATGATTGTAATGATTGATACTGAAAATAGTAAAGGGTCCATTCATCTACATTTTTCAAGGGCCAGCTATAGTTCCTTTGTCTGTCTTGCACTACAGGTTCTTGCCTCTTTCTCACCCCCAGGGTGGTTGCTAGCAATCCCCCTGCATTATTGCATTAAATACCCATATATTCTGGTAATACCAATTTAATAGCTTATCACTATTGTTAATTGTTTTGGAAAAGAATAATTCAACCTAATCCGCCAAACCAACCACCATACTTCTAATGATTGTATGGTGAGATAAGATGGTATTTATGTTGGTAGGTTGTATGTCATCTAGATTATATTGATATTTGATAATGGTTTTCTTCCCTCTTTAATAATCTGATTGATGCTTTGCATTTTGTTGAATTTTAGGTTTTGATGTTGTGGGGAGGGGTTTAACTGCAGAATTGTTTGTTTTTGTATTAGTTTAATGTAGACTATGTAGTGCCATGTGAAGCCAAATTACGTATCTGATGTTGAGGCTTTCACAATGAATAGGTTTGTCAACTGTAAAACCCATTCGGAAAGCCTACTTTTACCCCAAGTTTTGGGGTGGCGTAGAAGTATAATTGTGGAGGTTTTTGGAAAGGTGGCCCTTTTCAGTTTCCTTTTTCCTTGACACAAAAATTTCCATGATGTCCCTCAAAGCAATAAAGGCTTCTCATGTTTTTCTCTTCCCCTTGGACCCTTTATCCAAGGATAAGATTACCTTGTCTCCCTCCCTCTCCCACGTCAAGTTCCTCCACAGGGAAAAAAAAAACATAAAAATTGACTTTTAAAACTTAAAAAATACTTAGGTTTATATTAAAAATATATTTAAAATATAAAAAATAAATTAAAAATATTTTAGAATAGTTTTCGAAATCTATCTTCTAATAAATTTTATTCCAAAAAAAAAAAAATCATAAAAAATGGTTAATTTTCCTAGTATGCAAATTTGAAGATATGGCCCATCTGGGTGAATGGCCTCTAGCTGTCCCATGCAAGAACGAAATATCCCACATTTAAAAATTAAAAGAGAGAAGCCAGCCAAGCCCATACTCTGAAGTCTGAACGATAGAATTATATGACAAATGGACGGATGGAATGTCACATCGCGGTAACAAGTACCAACAAATATCAAATACTGTAGGGTCCCTTACAACAAAATCCTATCATCCTCATTTTCCTTATCTCTCTCTCTCTCTACATATATATATATATATATATATATATATATAAACCCATCTAGTCACCATGGCCCCTAACTAATCTTCCTATGTCTCCGATTTAATTTCAATATACTTGATAATAATAACCAATTTTTTTTTTCGTTATAATGATAATGGCTATGACATGGCATCACCTTGAATGAAATCCTACCCACTCATAGGTTTTTGTCTATTTCTTATCATGGAATGATATGAAAAAAAAATGATGTGTTATTTGAGTTAATCGGTCATCGTATAAAATTTTTGCAAAGAAATTGTATTTATAAAGTTATCTTTTAATTTTATCCTACGTGGCAGTGGAGAGGACCCCTCTCCTCCTCTTTTACTGCATGCATTATGATGCCAGGCAGCCAGGGTCGTCTACAAATATCAAATTCGCAGCAGAGTACAATTCCAGATGGACAATCTGAGTGTGATCTGGTACAACCACGGCGCACCAATCTCCATGCCCCCTCGCCCTGACCTTTTCCCAGGTAGGACCCGTCCAGCTCAGAAAAATCTTAATTTTCGTCGCGGATAAAGTGTTTTATTTTTTTTCTTTTTCTTTTTTTCATTTTTTAATGCTATAGAAAGCATTGTTTACGAGTCTTCATAAAAGGGCTAAGCTTTTTTTCTTCGATACGCTCATGTGAAAAACTTTTACCTTAACTTTTTTTATTAAAAAAAAAAAAAAAAACTTTTAAATTTAAGCATCGGGTGCTCCATTCGTGCATTCCATGCCTTTTGGGTCGTTCGATTCTTTTTGGAAAATTTCGTCTGAGTCAATCCGGTCAAAAAAAGCAAACCAGCAATTCCACTGTTTCCACTCAGTAATTACCTCACGAGTCACGTGTGAGCAATGGGGTGACTGTTTTTGACTTGCATGTGAAGCAACCTTACTTATAATAAATATGGCTCATGGTTTAATTTTTTGCTTTTAACTTTTCGATGGGGTCATTCTAGGGGCGCTAGGAGCCTAGGAGTAGGGCCTGTTTTCGAAAATAAGATTATTTGTGAATTGTTTTTAAAAGCATTTTTCAATCTGCATCAAATCAAAACTTGTTTCCAAAAATAATCATTTTGTCTTTGTCCAAGTTGTAACAGACACCACCGTTGATTTTTCTTTGGTTATTTAACCAATAAAGAGAATACCCAATTTATGTTGACTCTTTTTCCTATTGAGAGTGACAATTTAACTATTCTTCAAAACTTCAACTCAAACGTTGAATAAGTACACCTGCTATTTTTCTTTTTTTATATAAATTTGATATGTTTTTTATGGTAGAAGTAATAAAATGAATAAAAACATCTTAATTTAGAGGGAGAATTTTTATCTTAATGAGTTTCTACGTTCACTTAATTTTCGTTTTCTTTATTGAAAATAAAACTCTGAGAAATTATTAAAATACCTTTTTATCCGATCTCTCTGTATTTAAAGCCCTCGTACCTATAATTTTTTATTTTTTGTTTGAATGTATAAAATTATTGGGTAAAAACATAAAGGATAAAGAAATGAAAGAAAAATAAAAAATAAGACTCTGGTTAAAAATTGTTTTTGAAAATAAATTTTTGTTTTGTAAAATAAAAAATAGAATTTTTTAAATAATATTTTTTAATTATTTTATATTATTTTAATTTACTTTATGAAAACTGTTTTAAAAAATAAGTATAAAAATATATAAAATGATTAAAAAATAAAATATTAAATATAAAAAATATTTTAAAAATGTATTTAAAATATTAAAAACAGTTTAAAAATATTTTAAATTTCAAATAGACTTTTATTTTATAAATGTGAAAGAATAATTTTTAAAATTTATTTTTAAAAACTAATTTTTAGAATTATTGTTAAAAATAATTATCAAATAAGTTACAATGTTACGTTTGAAAAATGTATTTTATGATATTTGGTAGAACAAGACATCTTAAAATATAATATTTTTTAATTTAAAAAATAAAAAATTGTTATGAAACATATTTTTTTAAAGGAAAAAAAAATTGTTTTTGAAAGTAATTATCACGTTGGTGATAAAATCGATATATATAAGAAAAAAAAGAAAATTACACAAAAGAAAATGAATCGGGGCCTTGAATGGGTGGATGTTGAGGGATGGAAAAAGAGGATATTTTGGTTATTTTGCAAATAAAGAGAATACCCAATTTATGTGGTAGTTCAACAATCTGTTTGTGTTGACTAGTGAAATTTCACTATTCTTCAAAACTTCAACTCAAACGTTGAATAAGTACACCTGCTATTTTTATTTATTTATTTTTATATAAATTTGATATGTTTTTTTTATGGTAGAAGTAATAAAGTGAATAAAAATATCTTAATTTAGAGGAAGAATTTTTATCTTAATGAGTTCACTTCATTTTCTTTTTATTTATTGAAAATAAAACTCTGAGAAATGATTAAAATACCATTTTATTCCTACAATTTTTTATTTTTTAATGTATAAAAATATTGAATAAAAACGCAAAAGAAAAAGAAATAAAAGAAAAATAAAGAGTAAGAGAATGCTTGAAAACAAATTTTTGTTCTTCAAAATAAAAAATAGAGTGGTTTTAAATAATATTTTTGAATTATTTGATATTACTTTAACTTGTTTTATTAAAGCTGTTTTAAAAAACAAGCACAAAAACATGTAAATATAATTAAAAATAAAGTATTAAATATAAAAATTATTTTAAAAACGTATTTAAAATATTAAAAACAGTGTAAAAATCTTTTAAGTTTTAAATAGACTTTTATTCATAAATGTGGAAGAATAATTTTTAAAAACCATTTTTTAGAATTGTTGTTAAAAATAATTATCAAATAGGTTATAATGTTTTGTTTGAAAAATGGTTTTGAAAAATGGTTTTTAAAAACTAATTTATTATAATGGGTAGAACAAATTATCTAAAAATATAATATTTTTTATTTTTAAAAATAAAAAATTGTCATTATCAAACATATTTTCTTATATCTTTTTCTTAAAGGAAAAATTTAAAAATAATTATCACGTATGTGACATGGATGTATGTAAGAACAAGAAAGAAAAAGAGGATATTTTGATAAATAAATATTTTAATTTTATTTAAAAATTTTAAAAAGGTGGATATATTGCAAAGTACAAATAGATGCATTCAAGGAACTTCAATTAAACAAAGGGATGGAATCAGATGGGGTGTAAGTTGTAACAACCCCTACGGATGTACAGTGGTACCTTAGCAACTACATGCAAGGACTAATATCATAAATGCCTAAATATCAAGGACATCCCCTTAATTAAATTTTTTATATTAATTGGCATAAAAATAAAAGATAAAAGAGCAGGGACTGAACTGAAAAAGGACAGAATGGGTTTTATATCTACATTTATGCACTTCATCATGTTAATACCTTTTTTTTATATTTAATTTATTAGTAATTAAATGCAAGAAGTAGTAAGTAGTAACTATAACTAACAGTATGTATGGGTCCATGCTTACTGAGAAAGGGGAAGAGTGGAAATATCAAAGTCTGATGTTAATATTCTGATAATAATAATTATAATAATGATTTTATTTTTTGTCCAACACAGTGCGGTTCGGGCGTCACTTCAGACTTGAGTTGCTGAGAAGGATAAAGAAAGATGGAGAGCCAAAATATAAACCCTAGAAAATTTCGCTAATGTGCGCATTTCCTAGACTTGAGTTACTCTCACCTGCTACATTGGCGTATTTTAGCTTCACCCTCAAAAGTAGAATATCTCTTTCTCTCCACTCACTTGTCGGTTTCGTCGTGCTTCACTGTTTATTAGCGAGCCTTAGAAAAAGAAAATTGTGTTTGGTTCCCGAGAAACTTTACCCTAATTTTCTCCTTCACCTTTCCTTCGTTCCGTTTTTCTCCGCTTTCTTTCTTTACGTAATCCTCAATTACGGTGTTTTTGAGCTCAGGGGCTTCAGATCTGACCAAGCATTGGTTGAGACATCACTGTCCCTGTAGCCTCTTCTTATTTCCCTCATTTTTCTCCTTTGGCTTCGTGGTTTTTTTTTTCTTTGTTCTGTTCGTGAGAAGCTGTGGTCGGAAGTTTGGAACTTGGCCGGGGATTTTTGGCTTGATTTTCTTGGAGTTTTAGAGATAGAGTGGACAGAGATCCGTATAAATGCTGGCGCTCGGGAGTCCTACCAGTGTTCGTACGAGCACTACCTGTGGTGCTTTGCTCAGAGAACTTGAGGTCTCTTCGTTGTTTTTCTCTTTCAACTTGGGTTTCTTGTTGTTTCCAAAAGGCTGGTGTTTCGGAAGGGAGAAACTATTTGGCTTCTCTATATGCTTTTCAATGATGGGTTTTTTCAGAAACTTTATGTTCTAGTGCTCTTTTGAAAAGAATGCACTCATTATTTCTTTAAATCTGTCTGTCATATGTGCATATATTTGTCTTTTGAGCTACAGAGTCACATAGAACTAAATTTTTTCGAAGATGGAACAATTACCCTTTTTTCTTGTCAATATGTGAAAAATTATCATGGTCTCCTACTATGGATAATTGGATGCCTAATCAGGAATTCAATTCAAGTGGGTTCTTATGTTCTTTTGGTTTTCCATTTCAATCTTTATGTCTTTCCACAAACAGTGTTTTGTTCATATTTTTTATGGTCGATATTGACTTGAACTTGAGTGGGTTCGTCCAATTTACAGCTCACATGGTATCGTCATATGTTTCTTTCCCTTATTTTTAGACGTCTCTTCTGTTTTGGTTTCGTGACTTGTTATATTTTGGCGCATATCTACAATTTGTTTTCTTTTAAGAACTACTTAAGATAACGTTCTCTGTCATCTCTGTTTGCTTGGTTAAAAATAATAAAAAGAACAAAGAAAGCGTGTGCGAACTGGTCAGTGTTATGTGATTTTTTTTTGTTTCTCTATTAAATTTTGATGGGCTCTCTGTAAGCAGTGTTCTATTTACGTTTTCTCGTCTTTTCTTGTGGGTTTTGTTGAGGAATATTGCATGGTGGACCGGTGGGCATTGAAATTTGAGGATGCATTCAAGTGGGTTCTTTTAGTTTAGTTCCTTGTTTTTGGACAAATTTGTTGCTTCTCAATCTCAAAAATCAATAAATTAGGTTCCTAATTTGACCATGTAAACTGCTTGTGTTATTGGTACGAGAGTAGTAAATATGATTTTATGTACTTAAATTGACTGTGATATTGATATGAGAGCAGCAAATATGGAATGACATTGGGGAGAGCGAAGCAGAAAAAGACCGGATGTTGCTGGAGCTAGAGAGGGAGTGCTTAGAAGTCTATCGGAGAAAGGTGAGTGAGGCTGGCAATACCAAGGCACGACTTCATCAGTCTGTTATGGCAAAGGAAGCGGAGCTTGCAGCACTAATGGCTGCTCTTGGAGAACTTGGTTTTCATTCACAGGTGGAACTCATCTCTTAGGACTAAGTCATCATATTAATTGTCTTTCCTCCTTTGTTGGCTTGTTTGGTCCTCACAGTTTTTTGTCTTAACACCAAATTTATGTTCACCTCTTTCTTTTTTCTCTTCCATTCTGTCCTTTACCTATCTTTTTCCATGCCAAGATGTTATGTGCTGTTGGTCTATCTGAATATGCTTATGGTGTCTTGTCCTTACCGATACTGTTGAAATGTCAAAATCACTGCTATGGCAATGATGTTTCTATGCTGTGATTAGCTTGTGTATTGATAATCCTTTAGGTTGATTATGTTCCACCATCCTTGACAGGGATGTATTGCAGTTGCAATATTTTCTATCCTATGTTGAAGATTGTTGATGAATGAATCATGTTTATGCAAGTCCATATAAACCATTCAAGTGGCATGTTTCTAGTGTCACAAATGCAAAAAGAAAAAAATTTCTTTACACCTTGGGTTGTTTTGGGGGGGAAGTGGTGTGCTCTTTACTATGATATGAAATTGAAAGCTAAACTCATCACACATAGGCAATGGGTGTGTCAGTTGATAAATTGCTATTTCCATTTGCCAATGTAAGTTGTATCGGTTCTGCCTCTTCATGCATTTCCTGTTGTGTGGGATTGTTGGTTGAAAGTACTATTACATGTTGCAGTGACTGCAGGAAAATAAATCTTAAATGTGTTGTATATCTTTTAATTAGATTTCTAAAAAGATGTTGTTGAATGAAATATATGCCAACTCCTTCGTCAAATACAAGCTTTATATCTTGGATCCATATGGTTTTCGAGCAGTTATTATTTGTTTCCAGTATTGTAGGTCTTACCTCTGACCTAGGTTCAAGTCTTCCAGTGAGGATTACTATCATCCTCACTCTTTAACTATTTACAAATCTAGCAATTGACTGCTGCCCATAAAAAGGAATAAAGGGAGCAATCCATAAGATTATTAGTACCTATTCAGTTGTTGAGGGTCAGTCACTTGTATTCATATTATAGTAAATTGCTTATGCAACAACTATGGTCAAAATTGCAGACTCATATGGAGAAAAGGTCAACTTCATTGAAAGAGCAACTTGCATCAGTCACACCACTGGTAGAAGATCTAAGATCGAAGAAAGAGGAACGGTTGAAGCAGTTTGCTGATATTAGGGCACAAATTGAAAAGATCAGTGGTGAGATTTCAGGATACAATCATCACACTAATACCATGATTGGTTGCTTGACTCTGGAGGAACAAGATTTGTCATTAAGAAATCTTAATGAATGTCAGACACATCTTCGGACTCTTCAAAAGGAGAAGGTATGGGTGCATTATGATATTAATCACTGCATTGTTTACTTGTGATCACTTGCATTCTGATATGAATCACCAACTTTTGAGTTAATGCAAAATAATTTTTTAAATTCAAGGTTGACCAAAATTGACTTGTCCATTTGTTGAATTAGAGAAATTATATTATAGGCAGAACTGTGAACTAAAGTTTTCTGCATGATCATGAGCTACTTGAGAAGTTATGCTGACTCCATAATTGCAAATCAAATACCTTGGAAAAGGCCACTTGTTCCTGTTGCCTTAAAGGCATAGCAGATACAGAGCAGAAGTCGAAGCTCATGTTGCCTATTTGATAACTCTTTTTCATTGTGTGGCAATGTGATCCCTTGAATGGCATTTTCATTTTTGTATCTCTGCGGAACATAGTATAAAGTTGTTACACTCTTGTTCCACTGACTTGTAGTGGTTGTGACCTGTTATTCCTGACCCATGTGTAATGCATGTAATAGAAGCTGTCGTGTGTGTGTGTCCAAGAATGTAGACATATGGGGGGTACTACTGAAGGATGTGTATTATTTTGTGTTTAATTGTTGTTTACTCATTTCATGAGGATAGTTCCTGCATTTTTCCGTCTTAAACATGCCCCTAAATTTCCTTTTTTCCACTCACTTCTAGTGGTTTGTGGTTTGTTATTCCTGAAGAATGTGTTTCATATGTTTGTCAATATATACTCCTGGTTTGCCTATAAAAAAACATAAAAAAAAAAGATGCTTCCATATGTTTGTGTCTAAGAACATAGAAATTCATTGACATGTGTACTACTTCTGAATGATGTGGATGAATTTCTGTGTTTTGTTATTATATATTCATTTCATGAGGATAATTCGTGGGTTTTGCAGTCTGAACGCCTTAATAAAGTTCTGGAATATGTGAATGAAGTGCATACTCTATGTGGTGTGCTTGGGCTAGATTTTGGCCAGACTGTGAGTGATGTGCATCCAAGCTTGCATGGAACAAGCCTGGAGCAATCCACAAACATCAGCAATAGCACATTGGAAGGTCTAGAACATGCCATCCTTAAGTTGAAAACAGAAAGAAAAGGTCGAATTCTGAAGGTAATACAATTCTTTCCTCCACCCATCAAAGAATTACGCACTGGTATTTTTTCTTATTAAAGTAAAGTTGCTTTTCAAACTGCAGCTAAAAAATATTGGAGCATCCCTATTGGAACTTTGGAAGTTGATGGACACACCGAAAGAAGATAAGAGTGATTTTCTAAGAATTACTTCGTTCCTTGGAACATCAGAATTAGAAGTTACAGAACCAGATGTCCTCTCGACGGAGATGATTGAGCAGGTTTGTTTGTGCTTCTTATTCGACTTAAGTTAATAGTTGAAAAGTCAATTCAAAATTTTTTTGTCTCTTTGACAGGCCTCAGCAGAAGTGGAGAGGCTCGGTAAGCTAAAAGCTAGCAGAATGAAAGAACTTGTCATGAAAAAGAGGGCAGAATTGGAGGAGATATGCAGAATTGCTCATATTGAACCGGATACAAACACAGCTGCTGAGAAATCTAATGCATTGATTGATTCAGGTATGAAGTTCCTTTTCATGCAATGAAACTAGCCGTTCAGGTGTAGTTTTATTTGTATGCCTAGAGAAAAAAGTAACACATTGGTGAATCTTGCTATTATTGTTCAGGTCTTGTGGATCCTTCTGAACTTCTAGCAAACATTGAAGCACAGATAACAAAAGTAAAAGAAGAAGCTGTGAATCGAAAAGAAATTATGGACAGGATAGACCGATGGCTTTCAGCATGTGAAGAGGAGAATTGGCTTGAAGATTATAATCGAGTAAGTTGAGCATTTTGTGGTATTAAAATGTAGAAATAGGGCAAAGTACTAAGATCACCATTTTATGCCTGTCTGGAGGGGCATGAGTGCAGGGTGGTTCTGGTGTCTCTGGATTTTGTGGTTTAGAATAAGCTTTGAAGATCTGATCCTTGCCATGGTTTACTGAGATTGCTTCTGTATCTTGTCATGTCCTGAAGAGTTTTTGTTAAATTTCAGGATGAGAATCGGTACAGCGCTGGTAGAGGTGCTCACATAAACCTTAAACGTGCAGAGCGAGCTCGAGTAACCATAAGCAAGATTCCAGGTATGTTTTCCTTTCATGATGCTATGCTTTGTGGGAAGCAAACTAATCGTTGGAGCTAACAAAGTTTTCTTTCCAGCAATCGTTGACAATCTGATAAGCAGAACACTTGCCTGGGAAAAGGAGAAAAGGATGTCATTTCTTTATGATGGGGTGAGATGTTCTTTTTTGGCATAAGATTTTTCAAGATATTATTTTTCTGGTGGTTCTGTTCTTTTAAAACTGTTTATTTAAATGATTTGCAGGTTAGTTTGGTGAGAATACTGGAGGATTACAAAGAAGCCAGACGACAGAAAGAAGAAGAGAAGAAAAGATACCGGGTAAACAAAAACTATGTAGTTATGCATGTGGCGTTCTGGAACCATCTAGAAATTAAATGTTTTAATTTTGATTTCTGTGGCATCTGATTCAAATGCTTTGAGCTTTGTAATGTCATGGCTTTTGCATTTTATGTTTACAAATGGTCCCATATTAAGTATAATCTCACATGTCTTTGATAAATTTTACTTCCTGCAGGACCAGAAGAAGCTCCAAGATCTGCTCCTCACTGAGAAGGAAGCCATGTATGGGTCTAAACCTAGCCCGAAAAGAACCAATAGCTTTAGGAAGCCAAATGGTTATCGTGCAAATGGAAATGGATCCATGACACCTACACCTCGTCGGAACTCTGTTGGTGGTGCAACTCCTGAGCTCCTCACACCCCGTTCGTACTCTGGGCGCCAAAATGGATATTTCAAGGAAATGAGAAGGTTGTCTACTGCACCACTGAACTTTGTGGCCATATCAAAAGAAGATACAATGTCATATGCATCTATTTGTGGTTCTGAGCTAGGCTCACCTCCTCGGAGATAAGTTTGAAAGTGGAATTTGGTATGAATTTTTCCTTCTTTTAATTTTTTCAATAGTTCATGTTTTATTTTTGTGCATCCTGTCTTTTGGATTGGGTCATTAAGTACCAAAGAAAAGGATGAAAATTGAAGTCCCATTTCTGTGCTTTCCATCCTTTACTTTGGGTCATTAAGTGCCAAAGAGCAGATGAAATTCAAAAGTTTCATCAGCCCCTCTAATTGTAAAAATTAATGTCATAGCTCAACTTAATATTGATCCTTGCAACAAAATTGAGTCTTTTCAAATGGTACCTATCATATATATGCTTAAAAATGTGTTTAGTACTCCTAGGATGTTCTAAATTGGATGTTATTGAACATCTGCTCATCCAAAATAATACTTGCTGGACATGCTAATTTCCGTGGATGCCTGTCTACCAGTTTTGTTGTGGGTAATGAGGTTTGGAGGTTAGGGGGATGTTTACCAGGATCCATTATAAGTAATATGAAGTTTATATGGAAAGTCTTTTTAGGTTCACTCTTTTAGGATTTGCCTCAATGTGAGAATCAAGGAAAATTCTTCTTGGTGCAAGTGCAACCTAATTTTAGTGACTCACATACCAGGTGTGGCTCACACTGTACACACATCTTTCTTTCTTTTTATTTCTTTTAACATAATTAACTATTGGCTAGCCTAAAGCCTAAACACATTGGAATTCATGCATGCATACTAGTATGTTGAATCAGCATGTTTGAGAGCATAAATTTTTTTGCTTATGGTATTGAAGCTTGCAATGGGGTGATATCATTGTGCAGGAACAGGGTACCTTTACAGTCAGGTATTAAAGCAGTGGAAGCCTTGTGAATATGAAAGGGAATGTACACTACTGTATGATTGTGAATTATTAGAAGCTGGAAAACGGTAACTGACATATGAGGATGTGAATCTGGGTGTTGTCTGCTTTGGAGAATCGAGGTGCAAGAAGCAGCAGTGGCGCTGATATAGAAATATAGTTTGGAACTACTTGTTAACTGGAGAGCCCTTTTTTGTTTTGTTTTTTTTTTTTTCCCTTCTGGTTTAAAATAGGGGTATCTAATATTGAGAGTGCTGTGATACGACTGACCATGTATTTCGTGGATGTTGCTTGCGGTTTCACATGTGCATTTAGTAGGTGTATGTACATATATCCCAGTTCCAGTGTGATGGCAACCATTTATTGTAGGATACCTTATTTTCTTTGGGAAATTGCATAGGATTGTTTTTGTGCTGGGGGGTCTGTGTCTTTGCCTTTTAGTTTCTTCCATTGCTGATAGATGGATCGCTTCTTGTTGATCGTATTCTTCTATGGATGGGAGTGAACCTGGCATATCCACCCACCCACCCACCCACCTATTTTTAATTTATACAACTTCTAATGCTTGGGTTAAAAGCAGGTATTTGCAGGGGAGGAGTTTAATCGTGACCTCAACGAATACAACCGACCCAGCCCCATTGCTCATCAGTCATAACAAACAACAAGAAACCTTGATTAAGGGACTGGAATAAACTATTAAAAGAGAAAAGTTTCCCTAAAATCCCAGACACGGATTCATGGATTGGGGTAACGTACGCTGTGAGCCTGCATGCGGACTGCGATACTCTGTGATCTCGATATTCTAATAGAATAATAATTAATAAGTTAGGCCGGGTCTTGAAATGGACCCCCGTAAGATACCGTGGGCCAACAAAATATAAATTTTGGGTAAGATAACGTGGGCCAACAAAATATAAATTTTGGGCCATTTTTTTAAAAAAAATTCTAATAAAGGATGTGTATATATTATGGTCATGTAAGTATGTATTGAATTTTTTTTTTTTTTTTAAAAAAAAATTGGTTTGAAACTGTATTTGAAAAAAACATCTAATAGCTTTTAGATGTACACCAACTTAAAAAATGTTTCAAAAAGGACAAAAATGTACATTTTTTTGATGGTTAGAATGACCAATTAGACCTAGAATTCAAGAAATTACACAAATCTCTCCGCGAGAATTAAGGTACGTATACTTTGTAACAACCAAGGAATCATTTGGTAAATAATAAGTGAAAAGGCAACGTGCTTAGCATCTTAAGGCTGATTATGAGTTTTAAGTGCAGGCCCAACATGGCAGGGTTTTTGTAATAAAACTGTATTAATCTCAATTAATACGTGCAAATAAGCTTGAAATCAGTAATTACAAAATTTACCTACTGGGGAAGTGAATACTGAAACATCCTATTTGAGTCTTCCAAACCTTTCATATATGCAATGATTCAAACCAAAGACTTTTCCACCAAATAATCATTTCTTTTTGTTTTTTTAATTATAAAAAAGGGATTTATATATAGTATATATCCTCATCCTGATGCCATGGGTGAGCAGAGTGGTGGCAGTGATGGAAAGCAATGGTGTTTAGAAAAAAACACGCCTTGAAAAGGTTAGAAGGCTTAATGAAAAGGAAATGGATGTGATCACATTTGGTGTTATAATCGCCATTATCTTGCTTTTTTTTTGCGCCGTTTGCTTCATCACCATCGAGGGCACCTGCAAGCGCCGTCCTTCCTAAACCTTTACATCCAAACACGCCCTTGCTGAAGCTCCTTTTAACTCTTTTTTCTGTCCTTTCTTTTTTATTCTATTTTTTATTTTTCCGCAAGGAAATTAGGGTTTCTGCTACGAAAAATTGGAAATGGGGTTTTTGAAGTGGCAGATCTCGGTAGTGTTGGTTGTCGGATTTGGGTTGAATCTGTGCTTTGGGCACGAGGGTCACCATTCTGGATCCTGTGCATCTGCGGTCCACGAGTCTCATGCTCACCACCACTGCGATCACGGAAGCCATTCCCATCATCATCATCATCATCATAGTCCAAGTGAGGAGAAGCTTACTATGTCCAAGCTCCCGGAGGAATTGGCTGAGGAGGAGGATCTGAAGTTGTACGGGCTCGGGTCCCACTACAACCACCATGACAGCCATGATCATGATCATGATCATGATCGTGATGCTCACGACCATGGGCTCTCTGGTGTTGGTAACTTTTTCAAATTATGCTAGTTAATTCGTGTTTCCCATTTTTTCTGTAGTGTCATTTCCTGTTAATTTTTATGCTTGCTCTCGTACTTTTGATGTTGCTTGATTGGATTTTACAACCTAAGTACTGAATCTATTATCTTGGGAGCTGTCTTTTATTTAGAATTGTTTGATGTATGAGAATGTTGGGAACAACAAGCTAAATATGGGAATGCTGTGGATATTTAAAGTTGCAATGGTCGTCCATTAGGGAGTGTTTGTTAAGTTCCGCCAAGCCCTTTAATCTTGGAAAGCCTGTGCCAATGAAATACATGATTTGTTCTGTTGAACTTTACTTCTTCTCCAAGTTACAAATGGCTCCTATATATCTAGGATTAATGTATCAACCCATTAAGGATAAAGCATTCCATTTTGGGGGTAAAAGTTAGGCAAGCTTCTATACAATTTTTATTTGACCAAATGGTTTGCTCATGGTATTGACATGCAAATTTCTTGCATATATATGTTCTGGCTTGGTGAACTGAGTGATTCAATGGTAGAAAGCTACACCTTAATTTATTTATTTATTTATTTTTTGTTTAGAGCATCATTTTAGTGGGAAAAAAGAGAGAATCGTTTTAGTAGTCTACAGTTGCTTAGGGTCTGTTCAGTGTGAGTTTTAGTATTCAATTTAATCTTGCAAGCCACTGGTAACAGGCTATAGGCTACTGGAGTCACTGAAATACACAATTTTCTCAGTGTTTTCCTTTTTGGGTCTGTTTTAATATTATTGGTTTTTGTTATGGTTCCTTTTCTGTGGGCAAGCAAGGACCATAATTGTTACTAAGTGCTTGTGGTACTACATGTCAATTATTTCATCCTTGTTCATATGATAATTTGTGGTCAAATCCTTTATGGATCCATTGGCAGGAAATACTATATATTTAAGGTAAATCCTTAGTGAGTGATGTTTAGGTGTTTGATTTTGGATATTTTAATTTTATGAATTTATGAGGGAAAAGTATATAAATTAAGGTAACTTCTCTGTGAGTGATATCTAGGTGTTTGATTTTGCATATATTCTCCTCCAAGTTACAAATGGCTCCTATATATCTAGGATTAATGTATCAACCCATTAAGGATAATGCATTCCATTTTGGGGGTAAAAGTTAGGCAAGCTTCTATACAATTTTTATTTGACCAAATGGTTTGCTCATGGTATTGACATGCAAATTTCTTGCATATATATGTTCTGGCTTGGTGAACTGAGTGATTCAATGGTAGAAAGCTACACCTTAATTTATTTATTTATTTATTTTTTGTTTAGAGAATCATTTTAGTGGGAAAAAAGAGAGAATCGTTTTAGTAGTCTACAGTTGCTTAGGGTCTGTTCAGTGTGCAGTCTGTTTTCAATAAGTGCCCTCATAATATTTTGCTGCTTAAATATTAACCTAGAAATGTGATTGTTATCCTATCATGTCTAAGAATTGAAAACCTGGGTTCTTATCCCATCCTCCTGCTCTGTGAATAGGCTGTACAACATTTTTCTCTTCATAGCCCACATTATTGTAGCCCTTGTCTAATTGCTTTGAAATGCTACATTTAACTCAACACTTTACTATTGTAAACTGTGTATGAATTATTGTACAGTAATTGGAAGTTTGTGGTTAATTCACATCAAATGACTGCACCATGAATTAATGTAATCCTTAATCATCTTCGCTGACGACCTTCAAAGCATCACCATGTTTCCTTTGTATTGTCCACTTCACTAAGCAGATTTTCTGTCAAGAAGTCTGTTAAAATTGACCACTTCATCCCAGAAATTAAAAAAAAAAAGGAAAGAAAAAGAAAAACGAAAAAAGATTGAGACATGCCAGAATTGACAATTTTGGGCTTGCTTGAGTTTCTTTATGGCTGATATTTAGTTCAAGGGGCACAGAAAGATCATGTTATCCACATATTTGGTTCTAATGGTTGTTCAGGCTTGGAGTGCTCTAGTGTATTATGTTCGCTCACCTGGGAATGGGGGAGACAGATGTATTATAGTAGAATGAAGCCTTAGTGATTTAGTAATACAGTTTCAGGTTTTTTTCTCTGTAATCATTATGATATTCCTTGATACCAATTTCAGTGGTTTGAAGCAGGAAACATGATCTGTACCTATTCCAAAATCATACTCTACAGTAGTTGGTTTTGCACAAAATCTTCCCTACAAGGTTAAAAAATAGCAAAATCTCATAATTTACCATCAAAATTCAGTATTTCCTTTTTTAGAGTATGAATCCTTAACTCCAACATCTAAAGTATGTGGCAAATATACTATATATATAAATATGGATGTAGATATAATGTTTCCTGCTTCAAAATATTGAAGTTGGTGTCAAGGAATTAAACATCTAGTTAGTTTTTCTCTTTTAATCGTAATGATGACTGTGAAACAGAACCTCAGAACTGTTTTAGTAAATCAGTAAAGGCTTTATTCTACTACAACATGTCCTCTCCATTCCCATGTCAGTGAACATTACTCACTATAGCATGCTGAGCCTGAACCTGTGAAACATAAACTTGAGCATGATATATATACATATATATGCCGGTCACAGAAAGTTAAAAACATGGTATTAGTTTCTAGAATCAAACACGTGTGAGTTTTAGTATTCAATTTAATCTTGCAAGCCACTGGTAACAGGCTATAGGCTACTGGAGTCACTGAAATACACAATTTTCTCTGTGTTTTCCTTTTTGGGTCTATTTTAATATTATTGGTTTTTGTTATGGTTCCTTTTCTGTGGGCAAGCAAGGACCATAATTGTTACTAAGTGCTTGTGGTACTACATGTCAATTATTTCATCCTTGTTCATATGATAATTTGTGGTCAAATCCTTTATGGATCCATTGGCAGGAAATACTATATATTTAAGGTAAATCCTTAGTGAGTGATGTTTAGGTGTTTGATTTTGGATATTTTAATTTTATGAATTTATGAGGGAAATGTATGTAAATTAAGGTAACTTCTTTGTGAGTGATATCTAGGTGTTTGATTTTGCATATATTTGGAGTGGGTTATAGTGTATATATAGGAGATTTCTCAATGTCCATGGTAGACTTTGTGGACTGGTTGAGCTTTAAATAGGAAGAGGGAGTTGTTTTTGTTTCTCTTTCTTTGGGCCTTTTGGCGTCTTTGTATACCTTTGTTTGGTGCTATTAATATATTTTCTATTTTCTTATCAAGTGTTTTTTTTTGGTTTGCATATTTTTGTTTGTGTCATGAGTTTCAGTATAGGTTTTGATGGAGCAATTGGATATGTCTGTTCCTTGTAACATCAGTTCAAATAGCATAGGGCTCAATAGAGCTACTGGATATGTATGTTCCATGTGGTGTTGTTGACCTGTTTATTTGCTTTGATCTATTTGAGTTTTCTAGGTGTTAATTTATTTCATATTTTATTGTCATATAATTTGCTGCATCAATAGGATTTAACATGTCCTCCACAATCTTTGTATTACTGAAGGAAATCATCAGAAATGTGTTTACTGTTATTGTGATTCCAATATCAGTTTTGAATATTATATCTTATTGCCTCTAACTCAGCCTTTGTTTTTTCTCCCTGATAGGTTTGTGGGTTCATGCAATGGGCTGCTCACTGTTGGTGAGCATGGCTTCCCTTATTTGCCTCATTATTTTGCCAGTAATATTCAGTAAGTAGCTTGGATGTCTTAATATGCTCACTGGACTTGTTCATGACCTTAGCAAATACTTTTGCTGAATTCAGTTATGCCTTTTGTTTTAAGATGCCTATCCCGACGAACAAGGACTGAACTTGTTGAGTTATTGCAGTACAAGGAAAACCATCCAAGGCAGTTGTTGATTCATTGGCTGTATTTGGGGTAAGATTCTTCAAGCTTGTTTATTTGGTTTGTGTATTTGGAAATTGCTTCTGCCAGTTTTTGGTTGTGGACTGTTTATGTCAATTCAGTGCATGAACTGGACTTATCCTTTGCTTTCATCATAACTATTGCTTAATGTTAATCTAGAAATATGTGAATAAATCTATTTATGTTACTTTTTTATATATGAAATTGATTGATTTTGGTTTTGCAACTACTTATGGTACTACTCCATACTTTTCTTCTATGACAAGGAGTTATGATATCTATCTTTTCAAATTCATTGAAGTTAATGCTTTATTTTATCTTTTTCCTTTCTCTAATGTGATGTTTAATTGAGCTACCATCATTGGGAAATTCTTAGCAATGTAATAGTATGTAAAAGTTGAAATTGTGCCGAATTGTCACCTTGTCTATGATGTGGGTGCCAAGTGTCTACATAACCAAACAGGTGACAGTTTGCCCAACTTATGCAGTTGGTGAAATGTGAAAGCACTCCGAGATTTGGTGTACTGGAATTACACCATATAGGAGCTCAAACAGTGTATTTTGAATACACCGGTGGTAAACCAAATCATCCTTGTCAAAAAGGTGGAATTTTGAATGGTGAAAGAGAAAAGTGAGAACAGGAAGTGAAGACTTACATACTTCCTTCTGTTGTAATTTTATTATAAGAAAGAAGGACCATTAATAGGCAGAAGCCTAATTGAGTAAAATATTTTAATTTGCAAACTTGAAGTTTCTGGTTTGGTTCCATCTCCTCCCAATTTCCCAACACGTCTACGCTTACCAGCAAAAAAGGAAGGGGAAAAATGGTATAGCATGATTTCACACTTGGAGACCATCTTGAAAAATTTCAGTTACATTGAGCCAAACATGGATAGAATGTAGAGTTAAAATGATTAGGATATTGGTTGGTCTTCTACATGCTACCACCAAAAAAAAAAAAAAAAAGAAAAGCAAAAGAAAAAAAAAGGAAAAAGGATAAAGCATAGCATTACACTTGGGAGACCATCTTGAAAAATTTCAGCTCATAGATTGAACTAAACATGGGTAGGATGTTAATGGAAATGATTCATGAAATTGATCAGTCTCTCAGTAAAAAAGCTTGTTACAATTGAACTGTATATGTTATTTTTTCATTAAAAACGAAGCTTTGGCAGGTTGTTGTTTATCTAATGAAGAGGCTTTGTTCAGTGAGCTGCAGAAACACACTCAATGATTCCTCATTTATGGAATTGTGTTTTCATCTGCTTGAGGCCAAACTGGGGTTCAAGACCTGGGAGAGGTTAAATGGTGAAGCGACCCATGTGCCTCTAAAATCATATTCTCTGAATTATCCACTTATCGTTTATGTAGAAGTTCCCCTAATAGTCAAAACACTAAATCTATTATATTATTAATTCATAGTCTTTTTTTAATTTTTTTTGAAGTGGTTGTAATGTGGAAGGCTTGATTCTTCTCTTTTTAAATCCACCTATCAAAAAAAATGTGGAAGGCTTGATCCTCTGAGTTGTTCTACAAGAGTAGAATGCCGACAATGGATATGAATAGGGTTTTTTTTTCTCCCTTTTTATCCATCCCTTAAATATATGATTGAAAAACTATCTTTTGTATGCAAAATTGAAGTATCTAGGTTTCTTATGAATAGAGAGTCATGCTTGATAAAAATTTTACAACTTTGCTTCTTCGATTCTGATATTATGCTTCAAGTGTTTATAAAGTTCTGAATCACTTTTTGAAATTTTGATGTAATGAGGCATCATTAACATTTAGCTAGCTTCCGGCTTTCTACCAGCATTATGTATCAGGGTCATAAATAATTTTCTTTGACAGGCAATAGAAGCTAAGATTAAGAGCACCTAGCAAAACAGGAGGTACAACCTCCATGGTCTTAAATATATAGGTTAGTTATTTTTCTTTTGAAAAAGAAACATAACTAGATATGTATAATTAACATTTCAGTAACTAGAAACCTACTCTACATAACATGTGTAAAATGTCTCCATAATCACTATATGGGGTTTTCTATTTTTACCTTTTATGCACAAAATAACATCATTGTAAGAAAAAAGAATCTCTAAAGTGTATGTTACTACAGGAAAATCCTTTGTTGTAGGCCTAAGAGATTTCATTCTAGATTGACTCTCAAAATCTTGTTTTAATTTTTCAGACTTGTGGATTTAGGTCAGAAAATGCTCATCTAACAGTTGATATAGAAATGTAAAAATGAAAAGAAAAATAGGAGATGCCAAGTGTGGCAGAAGGGTTCAAAGTGTTTTATTGTCAGTATCTGCAAATAGCAACCACAAGTGTGTGCTAGGTCATAGACTCGTTGCTGAAAAGGGATGAATCTGGTGTGTTGTGTAAATTGGACTTAGAGAAGGCTTATGATCATATTAATTGGGATTTTCTGCTGACAGTGATGCAAAAAATGGGTTTTGGGGATAAATGGGCTGGCTGGATTAGGTGGTGCATCTCCACTGCTTCTTTTTCAGTTTTGATTAATGGATCGCCTTCGGGGTTTTTCCAGAGCACTAGGGGGTTAAGGCAAGGGGATTCCCTATCCCCTTACTTATTTGTTTTAGGGATGGAGGCCTTAAGTTGCCTCATTAACAGAGCAGTTAGGGGGGGTTTCCTTACCGGTTGCAGGATAAGGGGAAGGGGTGGCAGTGGGATCCAAGTGTCTTATCCGTTGTTTGCTGATGACACGTTGGTCTTTTGTGAGGATTCCTAAGAGCAAATGACTTTTCTAAGCTGGTTGTTAATGTGGTTTGAAGCCATCTCTGGTCTGAGCATCAATTTGAATAAGAGTGAAATTCTGCCGATGGGAAGAGTAGAGAACGTTGAGGTTTTGGCTTTTGAACTGGGCTGCAAAGTGGGATCTCTTCCTTCCACTTATTTGGGGCTCCCTTTGGGTGCTCCTCATAAGTCGGTGGCAGTGTGGGATGGCGTGGAAGAGAGGATGCGGAAGAGATTTGCCTTGTGGAAGAGGCAATTCATTTCCAAGGGAGGGAGAATCACTCTCATTCGGAGCACTTTGGTTAGCATGCCTATCTATCTCATGTCCTTGTTGCGTATGCCAAGAGTTGTTAGATTGAGGCTTGAGAAAATCCAAAGGGTTTTCCTTTGGGGTGGGGGAGCGTTGGAGAAGAGGCCCCATCTTGTAAAGTGGGCTGTTGTTTGTTCTCATAAAAAGAAGGGCGGTTTGGGGATTAGAAATCTTTCTATTCTCAATAGGGCCCTTTTGTGCAAATGGAGTTGGCGCTTTGCGATTGAAAGGAAGTCCTTTTGGAAGCTTATTATTAGTAGGAAGTTTGCAGAAGAAGGTGGATGATGGAATTCCCGTGAGGTTAGGGAGGGCTATGGAGTGGGGTTTTGGAAGGAAATTAGAAAGGAAGGTTCTCTGTTGATTAAAAATGTTTCCTTCCCTGTGGGGGATGGTAGAAGGGTGAGATTTTGGAAGGACATTTGGTGTAGGAATATTCCCCTTTGTGAGGCTTTTCCATCTTTGTTTGCCTTAGCGGTCTCTCAAGATGCGTGGGTAGTGGATTGTTGGGATTCTGTGGGGGATGTGGGGGGTTGGATTCCTTGTTTCTCTAGATCTTTAAATGATTGGGAGGTGGAGGCAGTGGAGAGGCTCCTTTCGACCCTTCAAGGAAAGAGGCTAGTTGCTGCTTTGGAGGATAGAGTGTTGTGGAAAGTATCGAAGAATGGGATTTTTTCTGTAAAATCCCTTTACAATACTCTTGAATCTAGTTGTGCAGTCCCGTTCCCTTGGAGCATCATTTGGAGCCCTTGTGTGCCTACAAAGGTGGGTTTTTTTTTGCTTGGGAAGCTTTTTGGGGGAAGGTTCTAACCCAAGATCAACTCAAGAGGAGGGGTTGGATTTTAGCAAACAGGTGCTTCTTGTGTTATGCTGAAGAGGAGACGATAAATCGCATCCTTGTTCACTGCCCCAATGCGAGGGTTTTGTGGGATCTTGTGTTCTCTTTGTTTGGTGTTAATTGGGTCCTCCCGTTTATGGTTAGAGACACTCTCTCAGGATGGTCTGCTTTCTTTGTGGACAAGAAGCGTGGAAAGACTTGGTGGGCAACTCCTCTCTGTTTATTTTGGACGGTTTGGAAGGAAAGAAATATGATAGTTTTTGATAATGAGGTTTTGTCGATTTAAAGAATGAAAAATTCTTTTGTTTGTAATCTCTTCTCTTGGGCTAAGTCTTGTTTAGATGGAGGACCCCATTCTTTAATTAACTTTGTTGATCGGTTGGGTTCTTGTTGAGGGCTGGTGAGTGTTTGCCTTTTTGTTTTTTTGTCTTTTGGTATCTCGTGTATACTTCCTGTATGCTTCGGGTTGCCTTTTAAACTCCCTTTTTCTAATAAAGCTTCTGTAGGTTTATCTATCAAAAAAAAAAAAGTGTGTGCTAGGTCATAATCGATGCAATTTGGTAATCTTAATAAGGAGATCGAGGACTATGAACTTAAGTAGAATGTGCTTTTTCTGAATGGAATGCATACATTTCTCTAGGGTTCCTTTTTGTGACCTTCAATGTCTTTGCTATTTGCAGGCAGGAGCCATGTTAGGGGATGCTTTTCTTCACCAGTTGCCACATGCTTTTGGTATGATTTGGATCCGATATTTTATTTGGTACTTATACTTCTTACTTTGTTTTTTAACCTCAAACTCTTGATTTCTTAGTATACTTTTTTTTTGATAGGCAAAGATAAAATATATTAATAGCGCCTAATAAAAGGGTGAACAAAAGCACACACGTTGTACACTATACTTAAAAAGTATGGAAAATGAATTAATTCTATTGAGGATGGGACCATATTTTCTAGTTGAAGACTGTTCTTTTTATTCTTTGGGTGGAAGATTTTTGTCAAATTACTCTAAGAATGTGTTTCCCACCAATGATGTGGAGGAGAAGGGATTTTTTTGGGTGGGGGCTTAAAGTGGTCACTTGATTTTAGTTTTAGTGGGGAGGGCAATCATACTAATTGAGAGTTAGAGTATCTTATTCCAAAATTTTGGCAAATTTTAATTGAATTTTAGACTTTTAGTTATTGACATAATCAATTAAGCTAGAATTTATAAATAACCACACTGGCAGTAGGGAAAAATATTGAACATGTTTGGTTCCTATCTCTGAAACAGTTTTTGAGAACAGGTTAAAAGAAAGGGGAAAAAAAGGAACATGTTTAAAAAGAAGTGGGATAAAAGAAACGAACCCAGAATAATTTTCAGAGAATATGTTTTTGTATTCACTAAAAATGCTTATCCAAACAGTGGTTTTGTTTCTTTTCCTTTTTATTAGTGTTCCTACCTTTATGTTTTCTCAGAGAACAAAAATCTGTTCTCAAAGAATAGAGCTATACTGGCCCATATGATTTTTGTAGACCATTGTGGAATGTACACCATCCAATTGCAGCTAAAAAGGTGATGCGTTCTCTATTTTTACTGAAGTGATAAAATGTAGATTTGCATATCATGCTGCCTGGACATCCCTGATGGTTCTGCAAACAACAGGTCAAAAATTTAATAGAGACTCCATTGCTTCTAGCAGGGGCAAGTATGAGAATAAAGAATTTGATAGTGACTTGTGATGGTTGAATTGAATTTGTAGGATTTACTGTCTTTTTAAAATGCATTTCCAACTTCATTGTTGAACATCATACTCCTACCTTGTCCTTTGTGTAGTCATGTTTGATTTTTTTTTGGTAGGTGCTTCTAAAAACTTTATATCTGAACCTTTTAAAGTTATCCCATATAAAAAGCCTTTCAGAAGATATATATATATATATATATATAATGAGCATAACTTTTCATTTTTTCGGTGGTTATTTGTTGTTTTCTGTTGAGATATAAATAAATAATGTTATTTGTTGCAGGTGGCGAACATTCCCATTCACATGATGAGCATGCTCATCATCATGGACATGAGCATTCACATTCACATTCTCTGAAAGATCTTTCTGTTGGATTATCTGTTCTTGGTAAGTGAAAGACACATGTTATGCATGTTCCATTGATCAGTGCAACTATATCCTTCCTTGTTTTTCCATACTTGCATGTGTATAAAGCGGCCTCTATTTTCTGTATTTAGTTATTATACCTTTAATACTGTAGAGAAGAGATGGCTAATTACATTGAAAAGTAGCCTTAAATATGTATCATGAATGAATAACAATTTACACACAAATTTCCCTTGAAGCAAACTATGTGGCCAAATTGAAATTTAATTAATTTTGAGAATGGGGTACAATTTCTAGTTGGTCCTCTGATTCTTCTGATAATAACCTTGACTTGGGCCTTGATTCTGTTTGAACCTTAGTGTGCCTTGGCTTGGGCTTGGACTTTAGTGTGTCTTCAACTTGGGCTTGGACCTTGGCATGTCTCCAACTTGGGCTTGGACCTTGGCTTATCTTGGGTCGAGCTTGGACTTTGGTGTGACTAATGCTCACCGAGGGCACGAATGCCTCGAGCTTGAACTTCGAATATTCGAACGTGGCCTTCAAATATTCGAACTTGGCCTTCAAATATTTGAACTTGGTCTTCAAATTTTGGAAGGCTTGATCTTTAAATCTTCGAAAGCTTGATCTTCGAATCTTTGAGGCTTTGAAGAACTTCTTGAATCCTTAAGGTGGAATTTCTCCAACTCTTCTCAAGTGCAAAAGTCTTCCTACATCTTTCAATGTGATTTTGAAAACTAAGGAGATCCCTTTATTCATAAGGGTAAAGAGAGAGATATTTGGATAGTTTTTCTTATTCCTTGCAAATATTATTCGTTAATTAAAGTTAATATTTAGGTAGATTTTGAGACATTTGGATAGTCTTAATCCTTGAAGTATTATTCTTTAATTAAAAATTAATATTTGTGAAACTTGACAAGGCATATTAGGATACTTTCTAATTTAATTTTTTAATGAGACTCGATACTTTTTCACTTATAAAGTTCACTTATTTATTTATTTATTTTGATAGTTATATTTTAATTACCAAAATTCTTATTTTTTTTGTTTAATTTGAAGACCACTTGTCTTCCTTTTGCATGAGGCCCACATGTCATAATTTGATTTGATAAAATTATTTTCAAGTGACAATTTTATTTTGTTATACTCATTTTATATTGTATATTTTTTATGACATGGTGGTGATTAATGACTGGTTAAAATTTTTTACAACTCTACAAACAAATACAACAAATATGTTGCTAACAGTTGGTGAATATATTATGAGGCTTTCTTTATTACTAAAACTAAAAAGCATTGCTGAGATAGGGTTGAGTGCAGAGAAATCCCCTAGGGAAGTTTGTGTTTGAAGAGAGGTTTGTGGTAGCGTAAGCCTTGTAGCTAAATAAGATTTAGCCATATTGACAAGGATTATCTATTGCTTTGTTGGGTGATGAATGGAGTTATCTGTTGGTACTCAATTTAATACTGCCTGGCACTTTTGAGACTTGTAATTACTCAAATATGAGCTAGACTTTTCATTTTCTCTTCCTGCAAGAATCAATGAGGTTGTAAGGAATGCATTCCATAAAGGACAATAGGAGCCTTTTCCCACGATTATCCTTCACAGGATCTCAATCTCTAAGGGTTTGATCTTCTTTGGCTATCACGTGAAATTACAAATTTGAGAATTCCATCATGATGCATGAAATTGAAGTACTGATCTTGCATATTATCTGAAAGAACCCTATAGATTACTCTCTCCTTAAAAGTGGTGGTGAACCAATTTGCCTCATGATGATGACCAGGTGTTGCTTAAATTTAACCTTATCTATGCCTAATAATAACCAATTCTAGGTTTCCCTGAATCAGTCAGAATGAATGCCTTTCTTCTTTTTATTGAGCTGGAATGGATAACTTCTACTTATCCAAAAAAAAGAGGTAAAAAAAAAAAAATGTACTGTCTGTTCTATCCTACACAGTGTTAGATACTTTAAATTTTTGTGTATAATTTTGCATAGTAATAATTCCCAAAAAAGAGAAGAAAAGGAGTTCTGTTCAAGTGCCATATTTTATACTATAACTGTTCTTTTTTTTTTTTTTTTGATAAGTAAAACAAGATATATTGATAAAGGGGCAAAAAGTTACAAGTATACAGGGGGTATACAAAGCAACAAACCCCTCAAAAGGCCAAAAAAACAGCAAGCCTCACCATCCCTTAGTTGGATGCCAACCATTCTAGGAACCCTATACTATAACTGTTCTTAAGAATCAAATATATAAATGTTTGTCATTTTATATTAAATAATTCTATGCTGTATAAACTTATCATCCACTTTTCTGTTGCTTAAGGGTTTATTTGTTTTGTTTCTTAATCATATTTTATCAGGTGCCTTCTCAATTGTATTACAATGGATTAAATCTTCCTACTGGAAAAATAAAAGAAGAAAAAAAAAAACCTTGAATTCTTGTTAATTATATGTTGGTTATTGCAGGTGGAATTGTACTTTTTCTTCTTGTGGAGAAGCTTGTGAGGTATGTTGAAGGTATATCTGGTGGAGCTAATAGTGCATGGAGTCATGGTCATCACCACCATCATCGTAAGAATGGTAAAAAGATGAAGGATGATAATGATGCTTGTGACAATCAGCAGTCTGAGTCTCTCAGTGAAAAGAATCAGAGTACATTGATTCCAGAATCTGTTGACTGTTTAACTGGAGAAAAACAAACTGAACATGAATCTCTTCTTCGGAAGGTAAGCTGAAGGGATAGGGTAAATTTTGCAACTATGTGGGAGCTTAGATCTGCTCTGAATTATGGCCTTGAAAAAGTCCATGTGTATATGTCATGTATAAAAAGAATATTACTTTTCTGTTAAACAGCAATATTAAAGTTGGAGAGACATGCTAGTTGTATAATACCAATGTTAGAAAGTAAATTTCCAGCAAGTTGCATGCAGAAGTTGGAGGATAGCTAATTCAAGAAATGACACCCAATTTGAATAGTATCCTTGGAATTGCATATTGAACTTCTTGTAACATGCTTGCCTTCTGCAGAGAAATAGTATTTCTGGTTTGAGAGAAGATAAATCAGATTCAGTTGCTGGAAATGGCTCCACCAATGATATTAAGTCCTTAAAGGAAAAAGAACCTGCTCAATCACCATCAAATCTTGTGTTTGGCTATCTTAATCTCTTTTCTGATGGTGTTGTAAGTATTTGTTCCTTATATTTGTAGTAAAGCTATTTGATAATTTATTCCTCAAGGTTTAATATTTTACTTGATATATTTTACTAAAATGAAATTCTTAATGTAGTCAAACTTAATTGTCTGAATATTGCAGCACAATTTTACTGATGGGATGGCTTTGGGAAGTGCTTTCTTGCTATATGGTTCTGTTGGTGGGTGGTCTCGAACTGTATTTTTGCTTGCTCATGAGCTCCCTCAAGAGGTCCCAATTCTATCTCTTGTACCTTGATTGGCCATGATTTTTTTTGGCTGCATGTGCAAGAATCAATCATCTACATTTCAGAATCATAATATTAACTTCAAATTTTGACTTAATAAGAATAATTTTTATGATTGTACGTTTACAAACCTTTAATATTGTAAATTTAGTGGGCTGGTATGATGTCTTTATTTTGTAGCAGTATGTGTCCACATTCCATGTGTGCCTTTACTTTGTGAATTCCTTTTTCAATGTTGAAGTTTTTTCTCTTGAGATTTTGCTTTGGGAAGTCTTGAGGAAAAAAGTTCTTTGTTTTTCAACCAAATGTAATGATACCCCCTCTATTCTAGGTGGTTATTTAGCTCTACTGCTTGGTAAACCCTGTACAGTAAAAAACATCCACAAAAGGTTAGGGGAGAAAACGAAATTTTGGTATGATCTATCAGATGGCAGCGCCCAAAATGTTTCTGATGCACTTGATAGGATGTGTGGAACTTTAGTCAAGCCTAACAACTCTGTAGGCTTATCAAGTTTAATATTGGATTTTAAAGGTTTTACCCAAAAGAATCTTTATAAAATGTCTGGTTGCATGATGAATTGGAGATCATGGTTTTTCCCCACATTTGTTTGGGGGAACATGGTTTTAAAGAATTTCTATAGGCACCCTTTGGGGCTTGGCTTAGGTGGCAAGGGGTTGGGTGGGGATTGAGGAGGAGGCTTAGGTTTGGTTGAGATAAAGAAGTTTCCAATAACATTAAATAAAAAGAAAAGGTAAAAAAAAAAAAGGGAAAATTTACTGTTGATCATCTTCTTTGGCATGATATTTGGGAAATTCTAGGGTCACCCATGGAATAAACATCTGATTATGCAAATTGGCCTCTGCATTACTCTGATCAAAAGTAATTTTTCTAGCTTGGCCGTTTATTTTATGTTCCTATTTGTCATATCAAGGAAGATGAGTTTGAGGCTCGAGAAGATTCAAAGAGAATTCCTTTGGGGAGGCTTCTCCTAGAGAAAAAACCATATGTGATTAAATGGTTGATTGCTTGCATGGAAAGGCGAAAAGGATGCTTGGGATCAAAGATCTTTTTATCCTCAATAAGGCACTTCCTAGCAAGTGTTGTTGGAGATATGCTTAGAAGCGGGTTATTGTTGGGAATTCGAGGAAAAAGAGGGGGTTGGTGTTCTAGGGAATTGAAGGTTGGCTTTGGGGCAGGGTTGTGGACGACCATTAGGAGAGAGATATTATCAAAAGTAGAACCCGCTGTCTGTTATGGGAGATGGAAAGAGGGTGTAGTTTCGGGGGGAAAAAAATAGTGCATTGATTCTTCTTTGAGCATCTTTTTACCCTCATTGTAATGGCTTTGTCTAAGGATTCTTGGGTGGCAGATGTTTGAGAGCAGTTTGGCAACGGAGGCCATTGAAATCTCTGCTTTTTAAAGGTAGTTGTATGATTGGGAGATGGAAAGAATTGAGACATTTCTCTTAAGTTTGCAAGAAAAGTCAGTGAATAATGTTGAAGAGGTTAGGATGGTGTGGATGAATTTGAGGAATGATAAATTTTCAATTAAATCCTTTTATTCTTTTTCATGCCGAAAAGGACTCTGAGTCCGTTCCCTGTGGGAGTAAATGGGGTCTTTATCTTGGAAAGCAACTTGTGGAAAAATATTGACTTTGATCTGCTACAAAGGAGACGATGATTCTTGGTGCATGGGTGCTTTCTGTGCGAAGAAGAGGAATATTGTTTTCTGTTGCCCCGCTCTTCCCTTTACCTTTTGATGCCCTTTGTATATGTCCTATATACTTTGTTGAGCTTCTTTATTAGGCATTGCCAATATTGTTGCTTGCAACCAAAAAATAAATAAATAAATAAATAAAATTGTGTTGCAATGGCAAGTAGATCTCTTTGTCCTTTTTCTGTCAGGTGACAGGAATATCAAGAGCTTGTTTGACAATTGTTTCTATAAACATTTTTCTCTTTAAAACAAAAAACAGTTTTCCAATGTCAAAAGCATGTTTGGTAAATTTTGGACTGGAATTTTTGAGAATTTGTTGAAAACAAAGTAATTTTTGAGAACAAATTTGATGTATTTTTCAGGTGTTTTTTATTGACTGTCATGAGTAACAATTGGAAGTAGGAAAAATTGATCGGGAACATTGTATTGTGCATGAATGCAGAGTGCCTTCATGAAAAGGAAACAATTTTTTAGAATTATATTCCCAAACAAAATTTTGTTTCTGAAAACAATGAAGTATTGTTTTCTTTCTGAACAGGCCCTAAGTTTCTTCTTTAGCTACCTCCTCTTTTGAAAATTGAAAAACATTAAAACTAATAAAAAAAAAATGTAAAATTTCATAATAATTGCTGAATGATTTGGTGAGTTTGAGAGCCTAATCTAGAAGTAACCTGCTTCTCCATGGACTGCATTTATAAAAATTTAAATATTATCAATACAGAAGTAATATACTTAATATGTAGTTGAGATAGTGACTTAAGATTAAAATAACAAAAAAGAGTAAGAGATTGTATTTGAAAATTTTAGGAATAAATGGGCTCAGTTAATTGAGATTCTGATCCATGTCGATACTAAATAATTAGTACTAAAATTTTGGCCAATTAAAAAATCTTGGATTTGGATCTCTCTTCATGATTAGGGATTTCTTACTCATCATTCTTAGCATGTTGCTATAAGCATTGTGCCTCATTTTCTAGATTTTTTGGGTAGCACCATGGAATCAACAATCTCAACAAAGGCCATTAAAGCAAAATGGTTTCTCATGGCTTCTCTTTGAATTGGAACTTAAATTTACTCATTCCATATTTCTGCAACATGGTGATAATTCAAAAATGGATTTAGCTGAAGTGTTTTTACCTGGGATTCCTAGTGTTATATCAGAGATATTCTTGTGACTTGAAATATGCATAATAGATGACTTGAGATATTCTTGTTGATGCATTTCCGTGCAGGTTGGTGACTTTGGAATTCTGGTAAGATCTGGCTTCAGTGTCTCAAAGGCCCTCTTCTTCAACTTCCTCTCAGCTCTAGTTGCACTTGTTGGAACTGCTTTGGTTAGCATTTCTTCCACATGGCACCCTATTATATTTTTATCTTAAATGATGGAAAAAAATTAAATATATTTTGCTGCTGATCTCATAGGCTTTGCTCCTTGGACAAGATCCGGGACAGTCATCATTGATTGAGGTGAAAATTTGATAATGTTCAAAGAATGGGCTGCTAGAGTGCATTTTGGGCAGTCTTGATATGAGTATGTGTTTTATTTTGAATTTTTTTCTCCCCCTTTCCATGCAGGGATTTACAGCTGGTGGATTTATCTACATTGCAGTTGCTGGAGTGCTACCAGAAATGAACAATGGAAACTCAACATTGAAGGGCACATTTATCCAATTAACCTCGCTGATATTGGGCATGGCTGTTGCCCTTGGTATTTCCCTTGTAGAATGAAAGTGCATTTCGATTCTGTAACTATATTGATGTTAAATGTGATGTGACTATGTTAACTTTCTGTCTCATAAACTTTCTAGTTATGTAACTCTATCCATTCCGTAGTTGTCTTTTGTGTAGCCATGCGAAGTAGAGCGGACCCTAGCCATCATCTTCCCTTCAGCATAGGGTTTTTGGGTGAACATTGGATTGAACCTATAAAGGAGGGCTAGGATTTGAGGTTTTTGGGACCGTCTACGCCCATTGAGAATTTGCGAGCTCCTTACCTCTCATTTGCACTTACAAATTTTAAAAAATAAATGGTATGTAATGCTCACGTCTGGCGGACTCCTTTTGTGTTTTTGCAAAGATAGAAATTGTTAAAATATGTATTCCTTGATTTTGAATTATTGGTTGAGCAGTTTGTCACAAGAGAACCCATCACTGTCTACATTTTCTTCCCTTATTGTAGTGGCTATACCTTTCATGTCCTATGCTCTTGATAGCTAGATGTTGGATGGTCAAAAAGCTTCCAGCTTGTACCCCATGATTTCAACAGTAGTTTGGAAATGGCGATCAATCTTCATAAAAAATCAAATCATCTACTCTTCAGTTTTCATGCTCTTATCCCTCATGCAACTGTGAATTTTGATGCAACTTCTCCGGTCTGAAGCAAGGTACCGCAAACAGGCTATGCCACCACAGAAGTACGGTAAGAACAGAAATCCCAATTTGTTACTTTTTCCAATAAAAAATTAAGTTGTTTACTTTTATAAATATTTTAGGTCATACCCTTGTAAAAATTATTGTGGGTATATTATATAGACTGCCAAGAAGATATGAGAGACAGATGGTTAAGTAGAGCACAGAGATTTAAGAGTAATACCAAGATAACATCCAATGTGTATGCATCAGTGAAGAGTGACTTGTTAGGCATTATGCATAGTTATTGTTTGCTGACAATTTTTCTTCTTTTTGTATTCGGCTTTTGGATAATCTCTATTAAAGTTGCTGTGATGAATTGAAATGACTTAGGTAAGTATTGAAAAGTTGAGGAAAGGTTAATATAATTTATGTAAGGCTTTTGGATTCAAGGTTTTTTAAATTGAGTAAAAATATTTTTAAAATGTTTTTAAAAAAGGGTTGATTATTTTTATAATTGCAAAATATTTTAATTGGATTAATTTTAGTATTTTACAATTGTAATGGATTTATTTTGAAAAATCTTAATTTGAGTCTACTAGGAATTTGCATCCTATATATACTTTTTAAATTCATTTTCTGATTGAATGCACACATTACCTAGTTTGCCTTCCCATTTTCAAACACTCTCCGAGAAGATTCTTATACTTTTGTCGGGTTGTGAGGTGAAGTGCTGCATTGCAAACGTGAAGTTTAGTATTTACGAAGAAGTGCTGCATTGCAAACGTGAAGTTTAGTATTTATGAAGAGTGAGTCTAAGAGATGTATTTGACAAGTAATTATATGTACTATTTCTCTCATATAGTGGATTGATTCAAAGTTTATAAGCCCGTGATTTTTTATTTTCGCACTTTGTGCGGAGGTTTTCCATATAAAAAATTTTATCTATTGTATTTTTTTTTTTTTTTAAAAAGTTTAATTCCCTCAGTTTTAATTTGGGTAAAAAATCTAAATCCTTATATTAAAATATTTGAAAGATCATCCATTCAACCCTTTTGATACTAACCTACTGGAGATAGGTTTTTTCACCGCTTTAATGCCACACATGCCATAAAAGTTGATTCTACTGCCATGAAGTTGTATGATAGGGACGCTCATTGTAGCAAGTTGCCTTTGTTGGGTGGTGCCAACAGATAATGGTGTGGCTTGACATCATGTAATGATTTTAATGTATTTGTTTTGAATTAGTTTAATAAAGAAAGTTTTTTGCTAAATTACAGTCTTTATATGTCTAATATACAATAAACTAGACCCAAGAGAATCCTTGGTGAATGGTTTATTCTCCTTGTTGAGACGTGGAAGGGTTTGCCTCAACCGCTAGGACGAGGCCGGAACAGAAAATATTGTGGGAAATAGAGGCAGGGAGTGTGCAGAGCAGGGGCAGAGATGTCTGATAAGATGAAACCATGTGAAGATGAACCAGAAACCTAATGACAATAAATATGAAGACGGTCCATATGAATGGAAAACCTGAAAAATGATCATTACCCAAATGTTGTATGAGCATTAGAAACCCTTTTTCCAAAAAATAAAAATAAAAATTCAGATCACAACATTGCAAAGAAGTTTCCCTGCAATTTTTAAACAGGTTCCGTTCTTCATTGGAACAAATCTTACAAGAAATTAGGGATAGGATAGATTATATTTATTCTTTAAGCAATTATAATTAAGATAAGATCCAACAAGCTATCCTTCAAAGCTTAATGATCAACTGCCAAATATAATCAGTGAAGTCTGAGCTTAATAGCATTGTCACTTCTGTGACAGTGATTTGAGCTTTGATTACAAGTGAAGTGACACATTATTCATACCACTGAAATAAGGGCATTCAACTGTCGGGCAAATTTGCTGTAAGTAAAGTGAGCGAGCTACAAGTCTACAACAAAGTTTGATGATAATATACAGAATATGAAAATGAAATTGCAAATACACTTATAGATAAGTCCTTTTCCTACTTTTTTAGGATGGATTGACTCTATAGCAGCTACATCATTATACACTCAAAGATGATTTCTAGTCCCTCCACAGTGGTTAGGAGTAGACCAGGCTTACATGAGAAAATGGAAACATTTTATTTGATGTATCTTGTCAAGATTCAAACTTGTCAAATTGCCCAAGCATTTGAAACATTGAAACATTCTGGGTTGGGAAACGAGGGAGTGGGGGCATTCTCAATAAAGGGGTTGTTGTCTGGTCCCCTTGAGTAAGAGTGTGATGCCTCTTCCGCACTGCTCGAACAGGAGGCTCCTCTGCAGCCTCTTCCTCTTTTCCTTCTTTATTCACCATTGCTGCTACTTCTACTCTCTTCCGCAAGCTCTCAGAATATCGGTCCTCGTGCACTCCTCCATCCTTCTAATAATTTTGCATGGAAAAGAGAAGCATTTCTACAAATATCAGAATTGAAAAAGTGTGTCCATAGAAGGTGGTCATGTTCATTATTAAATGATCACTACACCTTTAAATCCACGTATAAAGATCAACAGCTCTAGCAGAATGGGGTTTCAGGCATTTCAGGTCAAATGAATCAATTATATGAATTACCCAGAATGGGGTTAAGAGGAATAAACTATTCCAAAAAGGAGACATGCTGTCAAAGACTAATTTCACAGAGCAAATAAGTGAAGATAGACTAGCCAAATTTCATCCATTGCTTGAACCAGGTAAACTTTGTACAGGCATTGCCTGGCATTGAGCTGAGCAAGGGCAGTGATGGTAAATTAAATGTCATCTCACATGAGAATAGATGTTTAGTTGTTTGGTTGTTGTGTTTGGGCTGTGTTAACAAGTGGTGTTTGTGTCTGGGCTAGGATTTCCTCAATCTCTGTTTAGTTTTCTTGCTCCCTGTTTGTGATGTTAGTGAAAGCAATTCCCTATGATGAAATGGGTCTTTTCCCCTCTCCACTTAGGGAACCATGGGGGATTACTTATCAGACGCATGAATTGAAACTGCTTGACCAATAAGGGTGGGTTTCCCTCCCTGCTAACTGGTCTTGGTCAAAGTTCATGGCAGGCCCCTCTTCGGCTTCAAACAAGCCTCTGAGGAACTTGGTATCTATTCATACAGCACTGATGTCAGGCTGAGAGCCAGTTATAAAGCAATATCAAGTTTGCTGCTTCTGATTGCTGGGTTGCAGGAGGTAGTGTTTCCTCAAAAGTACACAAAATTTTGAGATATTCAGATGCAGAAATGATACCAATTATCGTTAGCCAAACTAGAGATCAATATATAGGATATGGCTTCCCAACTATCCAAGTAGAATGTTGCCAAGGAACTGATCTACTTAAGTAGAAATAGTTTGTGCTGAACATGGGGGGCTCAACTCTGGACTACGCATAAAGAGGTCACTTGGAAATTTACAGATGCCATGACTTTTCTTCATATTGATGAAATGCAAAATCAGTTACTTATTCTAAGCATCAATCAGTCGCAAACAAAATAATAAAGGGCAAGTGACGTGCAAAATAAGCATTTCCTGGGAGTTACTTCCTTCAGCACTATACTTTCAACTTAGCGGTTTTTGTTTAGATCCCATGAATACTGAAACTAGTTTATAAAATACTTTATATTGCACATGCAAATTCATTAGAACAATGTACTCTGTAAAAAATCGTCTAGTGTCATATGGGTGACAACAAACAATTTCTAAGTCAAGTTGTGTGCCGCAACTAGTTTTTCACTAGTCACTAAACAGAGGACAATCCCTAAGTAGGCCCTCTGAAATCATTCCAGTGGTCATCAGAAGTTTCCTTGCTATAATTTAGCTATCAATTGCCCAAAAGCTCATACAAGTCTACATTACCCAAAGGTCTCCAACAACTCCCATGCTGTCTATAGATGCACTAATATTCCACCCACCCTTCCTTTTTGCAATTTTGTTCTTGATAAAACTACAGTAATCTGGAGAGACAACCATGATTTTCTTTTTCCTTATTCATCTACAGGGGGCTGTAATCCAAAGCCTCAAGAAATGCACTCAATCCAAAACCAGTCGAAAACATCTTAGTCCCAGACGGCCAAACTTGAATCTTGAGGAATGTAAAATTAGTAGATGAGAAGTAGTTTCAGTGGTGGTAGGACAAAGTTTAAAGGTTGAGCCAAAGAAACATGTGGGTTAGGCCATGTAGGACATGGCAAACTAATTATACCATAAACATAAGAAAATGAAACATGCAAATTCAGACAGCATATATGGAAGGGGAAGAATCCTTACATTAATGACAGAAGAGTCTGGCATTGGACATTTCACAGGGCGGTCTTCATCAGAAGGCTCCATTGGGTGTTCAATAGGCCAGAACTCCACCTCACCTTCGACTCCATGGCTTCTCACATCCATACCATCCCTGTCTGGCGTATCTAGAGTCTCATCTATCAGTAGAAACTGTCTTTCCTTCTTATCCTAGCAAGGAAGCAAAAAATAAAATAAAAATGAACCGAATGCAATGATTAGGAATAAGAATAAGAAAATAGAATCAAAATCAAGATACCCTAAACACATGAAGAACAAAAACAAACAAAAAAAAGGAAGAAGAGAGAGAAGGTAAGAGAGTTACAAAATCATCCCCATCCCCACATGAAAACCCCATAAGAGAAACGTTCACAAGATTATGCCAGAAACGGAGCCAAACAAACAGGGAGAAAAAGAGAGAGTGGGGATAAAAGAAGAGGAAAAGAGAAAGAGCATGAAAAGGAGGATTACCAGGGAAGCAGAGGTGGCGCTGTGGGATCGTTTATACAGTGGAAGAGGAGTAAAGATTCCCACCATTTTCGTCTTTTTTTGATTTTGCTAAACCTTTTTCTTTCTTTATTGGGTCCCTATCTCTATGTGTGTGTGTGAATACTGAGCTTTTTCACTTTCATGCTTTAACAACAGTACTGGTTTGTTTGAAAATCTAACAATCACCCACTTTTATGCTTTTCTTGGTTTTGTAGAAGATGATGAGTTATATATGAGCTGTTGCTTGCTGCTGTGCCATTATTCCCATGGTTGTGTGCATGTATGTGAAAGAAAGAGCGCGAAAAGCACGAGACAGCGGCCTGCTCCTTTAGACCCTTTCACTAGCCGTTGTTCATCTCGATGTAGCATGTAAAGTTACAATTCCATTTTCACTTTACAAACATAACCAACCCACCACTTTCTTCCCTCTCCATTCTCCATTCTCCACCTCCCCCACATTTCCAAATTTACAATCCCCATTCCTCCTCCAAATTTCCACCCTTTTTCAAGTGCCCCTCATACCCCATCTACGCCCATGCCTGGCTTTCGAGGCACATTCAGGACTATAGTAGCTGAATTCCAGATAATATATGGTACCCAAGGCTGCAGAGTTGTTGGGCTTCATGGACCCCCATCACCCCCTCCCTTTTCCTTTGCAGGACGAGGATGATAGGATCCGGGTTATAAATCTCCCCTGCTCCCTAGATTTGTGAGACACAGTATCTGTTTGGCCCTAGAATAGTCGATGAACATTCCAGATTGCACTGTCACTTTCAATGATACTGAAATAAAGGAGGCAATGCATGCATGAGCATTCAGCGCTCTGCCATCTTCCCCATTATTACTCTCTTTAATTCTAGCTCGTTTTCCTTTCAAAGCCAATCCAGAATACTATCATATCATCTTCAGTTATTTGGTTTCCAACGTGTGCATAGCTGCAGGACATCTGAGGCCTCCTCTTTTCAACAGGGTCTGGCTCAATGTTTGCGTCACGCACACTTCAATTTCTGAACCAATTTAAAGTGGTAGACCCATGACCCATCAATAAAGCAGTTCCTTCTTATATATAATTCCAACACCAGTGCTGTAGAAGCTGCACACTGCAGCTGCCCACACCTTTGTCCGGCTGCTTTCCTCATTACTATTCATAAAATAATTATCTTCTTAATATGACAAGTATTTGCAGGCCATTGTTATTCATGCGTTTGACTTCAACAGCCCTATCCCCTTTCAATAGCAATTTTCTAATTCCAAATCCTTTGTTTAATAGTATGGCGCTCCCACAGGCGTCCATTTTTGAACTGCCCAATGATCTACTCAGTAGCCGAATCTTTGCCCATCTATATTCCATATTAATGCCTACCATTCATGATGAAATCTCTAGCTTTAAACTTTATATGTTTGCATGATCCAACCATTGCAAATTAGTAACTCAAAAATAGAAGCTATTCAGAAAATAACCATTTCCACATCATATTAAAGGCAATTATGATAATGAAATTAAATAAATTTAACCTCTCTCAGTATTGACATAAGTGTTATAATTCATAGTTAAGAAATTCATAATTATTATGAATTGCCCATGTTTTAAAAGTGTTACAGGTGATGATTTTGTTAATGATCAGTCTTAAAAAAATCAGCAGCTCATACATGTGCCCAACCCACATGCCATTTTAAAAAGTTTAAGCTAATTGATTAATGGGCCACAAAATTTCAGATACATTGGGCTCCATTTTGGTTTGATTCCTGGCCTGGGCCCTGCCCTCTCTCCAGCAGCCTGGAAGGTCCCTTGACAAGAGGCCTTGGAAGTTGGAAGTTGGAAGTCAAAGTGTAGAAGCTATTTTTAATTTCATAATCTATGGAGATTGCAATGTTCTTCAATTGTTAACGGATGTCGTGATTTGAGGCAAGAGAATTAAATTATTAAGAAATACATTTTTCTCTAGCTTTTCTCAGAACAAAGTTCTCAATGCAACAAATGAAGAGAAAATGACGATAAATTAAAAAAATTTTAGACAGGAAAGTATGTAATCAAGGTCTATGCTTCTAATTATGATTCATAATAGTAGAACACCTTACTTAGTAATTCTTACATGCCATTTTTTAATATGTTACATCCAATAGAGAAGCTGCATAAGATTGGAATCCAATCAACAGTCCAAGGGCATAATGTAAAATTTGGTTTTATTGAAGAACTTCAAACTAGGTTTATTGACCAAATCCAAGAAAGGGTAAAAATAATAAGATTTTTTTAATTTTGTATTCCTTAAGGAAGACTTGAGCCACAAGGTAGTAGAATAGGAAGTGTGTGTGAAATCTCCCATACATTATGGAATACGAAAAAACATATAATAAAACTACGTTTTCAGTCGGCCTAAGAAAACAACGACTCCTACAAAAACTAGGTTACAATAAAGCTTTCGTAAATGAATGCTTGATAAATTAATAATATCATTTATACAACAAGAAGTTTTGGTTTTAACTTGAACTAGTTGATCGATGAATTTTTGTCATTTATATTATAAAAATACAATTTATAACCTACTTGGATTATGTTAAGATAATTTTTATTTCACCAAAAATGAGTTTTTAACAAAAGTTATAATAGTATAGCTGTCTAGGTGTCATTCACTATGATAATAAATATGTTTGATAGTGACGATGAGAAATAAGATGATGATGTTAAAAATAAAAAATGAGATCATGAAGAATTATAAATGAAAACGTGAGAAAAATTGATTAGAAGTAAAAGGATCAAATGAACCAAAATTATAAAAGATTCTATTAATGAAAAAGTTTTCAATTCCAAATTCACTAAAAATCAATTTCTAAGATAAAAAGGTCATCAAGATTTACTTTTCATCAAGTAAGATTGATGATTTTACAATCCCACTTAAATTGATATTTTATTTAGCTTTAAATCTAGATATATTAAAATTTCAAATTATGAATCCTAATAAATAATTCTAAATTAAACTCAATTCATCTTTAACTACTTTCCAACATATAATATAATGAAACTATATGATATTACAAAATTCTAATATTAAGCATTTGATGAATATCAAGGGCCCGTTTGGTGGTGTTTTTAAAAATTTATTTTTAAAAACTATTTTCAAAACAAAGAATAAAAAACAATTTTTAATTTTTTTTTAAAATAAGAGTGTTTGGCAAGATGTTTTAAAAAATGTTTTTTTTAAACAAAAAACAAAAAACTTGTTTGGATGAAAAGAATTTGTATTGTTTTTAAAAATAATGTCTTATTTTTATTTTATAAAAATTTTATAAATTTAATTTATAATAATATGAAATCAAATTCAAGTTAAGTCTTATTAAAAAATAAAAATTAAATCTACAATTATGTATGAGTTGAAGGTAAATAATTTATTTTTAATTATGAAATAATTTTTTTATTCTAGTGAAACAAAAATTACAATAAGATAAAAATAATTTTAGGATTCATTTTTAATACAAGTCAAATGAGTACTTTAATTAATTTTATTTTAATTTCTTGATTTCTTATATTTGTTTTTAGAAATTGTTTTTAAGTTAAAGAACCAAAAAATTGTTTTTTAATATTTTATAAAAATAAAGATATTTGACAAATTATTTTTATAAAAGGATTTTAAAAACAAAACAAAGCAAAAAGAGTTGTTTGGATAAGTTGTTTTTATTTTTTATTTTTTTATTTTATAAAATATTTTAAATTTAATTTATATAATATTAATTAATTAAATTTAATTGAAATCCTATTGAAAATAAAAATAAATTTTTAATTACAAAGAAATTAAAAAATAAATAGTTTTTAGTAAAACATAAATAGTAATATTATAATAAAACATAAATTATATTTTTTGTAGAAAATATATTATTTTATTATATGTTTGAAACATAAGAATATTAATATATTTGCATTTTTTTTTGTTAAAAATTAATAATACTAATTGTGAATAGGATTTTATTTAAAATAAATAATGAATAAAATTTTACTTTTTTGATGTATAAATGAGTAAGTTTTTATTACATATGTATACATTGAGTACTCAATTTTGAACATAATATTCTAAAATGTTTTGATTTGATCTACTATTAATTGGATCGTTTTTTTATTGAAAATTATTTTTAAAAATTAAAGGATTTATTAAAGAATTTAAATTATTAATTATATTTTACTTAATTTTTAATTTATTTAAGTAGTGAAAAAAAAAATTTGTGTGTATAGGATAAATAGTAAAGTCATTATTCATTATATATCAGTTTTCCTCTATTATTATTTTTTTCAATGATTAGATTTATTTTTTAGTTCCAAATTATTTTTAAAAATTGTTAAATTCATTAATAAATTCAATAAAAATTGTCACTTTATTTGAAGTTCATCTTTCTAGTGATTTTTTTTTTTTATAAAAGCATAATTATGTGCAAAAAAGAAATAATAAAGTCATTATAAATTAATTTTTATCCATAAATTTACGGTACTAATAAGTTTTTATTTGAGTTTTAAATTATTTTTTAAAATTATTAGACTTGTTAATGAATTCAACGCATTAAGTCTTATTTAATTTGGAATTCATTTGACTAATGAAAAAAAATGAGGAAATAATAATTTTATATAGAAGAGAAATAATAGTTGTTTTAAACCAATTTTTATTCATAATTTTTTTGTATTAATGAATTTATTATTTAAGTTTAAAATTATTTTTAAAAATTAATGGACTTGTTAACAAATTTATTGCATTAAGTTTTATTTAATTTGTCTAGCAAAAAAATAATAATAATGATTATATGCAGAAGAGAAATAATGAAGTGTGTGTTTTTCTATTTGTTTAAAAAAATTGGTGAAAACAATTTTTATTTGTTCTATAAAACTATTATCTATTTTACTTTATTTTTAAAAATTGGAAATTAAAAAAATAATAAATAATGTTATGAATTTTTAAAAACTATCTAAGATTTCATTATTTTCCTTATTCCAAATTAACCTCAATTCATCTTTTAACTTATTCTTCCCTATTTGAGCTATTTCCCGGTCTTTCTCGGCCCCCATTTGCCTGCAATGGTTTTTACTTTTTTTTTTTGTTTGAACTTTCACTCTCTCTCTCTCTCTCTTTGGGCCCCCACCCCCTCCTTCAACTATGCTAACAATGCTTTTAACTTTCTTTGATCAACAATGTTCCCTCTTATGTCATCTGTGTCTCGGAAGACTCAGATCTAAAGTGGAGGCAGAGAGAAGCCATGCATCTTACACGTAGCTGCCATTCTGTAAGAGTGTTATACATTTGGACGTTGTTTTCTCCTTCCTTTAAAACCTCTTCACATGGGCTTTGGGAGGACTCAGATCTAAACCACGTCAAATTTTCAAAAAACCACATTAGAATAGAGGCAGAGAGAAAGCGTCCGTCTTACACGATAGCTGCCATTCTTTAAGTGTCATACATTTGGACGTTGTTCCTTCTCTTTCCTTTAGAACCTCTTCACATGTACTCTGAGGCAAAACTTCAAACTTTCTGTCATTTTATGCATTTTATTTGAGAGGTTGGAAATTTATGATCACCATCAAAGCCGCTTTTATGCTTTCAAGACAAGTAGACGAATCTTCTGACGGCATCAGAGAAAATTTCTCGAAGAGCTCTACTGATGAAGCGACAACTCTGCAATTCAGTATAGGCTTTCTTTCCCCATTTGAGAAAGACAATGAGTAAAATGAAAGAAGAGAGAAAAGACATCTGGGCAGTTTTGGGGCAGGCCTTTCAAATGGCATGGAAACCACCTGAAGCATTAGCCTACCATCTTTGTTTGTCACAAGGTATCCAGATTATCTTATTCATCAGTACCCACACTAACCATAGCAAAAAGAAACACCCATGAGGATCAACAGTAGCATGCACCAATGATAAACATATATTGATAGAATCTCACACCAAGAAATATATACAACATTGACATGTACACCCTGCACAAACATCAGCTTTATTTTTCAGTACAGCAAACTAATGGCGACTAGATGACGATCCAGCAGCGCCATATATTTTCTTGTTGTTGTTCAGCCAAGTCCTGAAGATATACCTAGTCACTCCCACTTCTTCGCAGAACTTTTTCACCTCCGCCTCGGTTTCTTTGTTGGTCATGGTCCACCCCAAACTCTCCGCAAATGCTCTCATCATCTCCTTCTGTTTGGCCGTGAACATTGTCCGAGGCTTCTTACCTCTGCCCCTGGGTTTCACCTGCGCCTCCTCCTTACTCTCTTCCAAATCTATGAATTCCTTCATCCGCCTTCTATGGCTCTTTACTCCATGACTTTTTTTCACACCGCAACCTCCATTTCCGGCGCTGTGGGCGCCCTTTCCGGGTTCATCATCTAGGTGAATGATGGTGTGACGGCGGTGGAAGTTGCGGTGGCAGCCGCAGGCAGCGCAGCGAGTGGGAGCCTCCGGAGGATTACTGGGGTAGAACTCACCACAGCCATCAGTGGAGTGAGATCCCAATTGCGCTGCATGGTTTCTCCGGCACTCACCGTAAACCACTCTCTCCATCTCTCTCCCTTCTAGCCTTCTCTGTCTTGTTTTGAGCGTCATTGCACTGAGAGATCAATTACATAGAGATGTCCAGTGACGGTCTTCACGCGCCCTAAAAGAGCGTGAAAGCAAGAGTAATAGAGTTTCACTCTCCTGCACTCGGATGCATTGACTTTTCTACGCTCGGAGGGCCTTGACTACCGAAACGGCTACCAGCTTGCCAGTTTGCTAACGTGGCAATGTTGCAGTCGCTAAATGAATGTAACTGCAACAAGCGAGCAGCATCACATTGTGAAAATGACCATGATGCCTCTCTCGCAATGCTTTAAATGTAATAAAATATTGATATTTTTTAAAACCTGGCTCTTTGATTTCCTCTTCACCTGCCCTGCATCTATATTAAGTAAATTTAAACATGACATAGGCTTATCATTTTAAGCAATTGCACCATGTAAAATTGTAATGACAGATTAACCTTAATCTTATGGTAATTGTCTGCATCCGCAGTAGCAAATTAGCCGTACTCCATACCCAAAGGGGAGGATCAATTCAATTTCCTCAAGGGCCTTGAGGATCTAGAGGTCAAATATTCTCTACTTTGGCTAAGCAAATAAGCGACGGCCCAGAATTTTGTGTCGAAAGCAGAGACTTCACCTTAGGAGATCAAATATAAGCACCGCCAAACACGTCGGTCAAGTAGGGGGCTTTGACCCAACACCGTCCAGGCCCACAAAAGACAAGCTCAAACAAGTAAGGACTTTGACAGAATCCGCCTCTTTGAAACCAACTGTCAAACTTGCGGTAGGCATTTGCTGCGCAACGTATCAAAATAGTGGTAGATGCAAGTATTTCTATTTCTAGCCTTCAATGTCCAATTACTGTTATTGGTATTGAGCAAGAGAAATTGGAAAAGAACATAAAGGGCAAGAGCAATCTGAAAAAGGAGACGCTGCTTCTCAAGCACAAATTGTTAAGAAGAAGAGAAAGAGATGAAGCTGTGGAATAGGGCTTCTGGAAATCTGAAAGACAGGAACAGCATATGGATGGCAAGTATATCAAGGAGGAGCCCCAATCGGAACCCTGATCTGGAGGCGGCCATCATTAGAGCCACCAGCCACGATGAGACATACGTGGATTACAGGAACGCCCAGAGAGTGTTTGCATGGGTGAAAACCTCGCCCGCCTACTTGAAGCCTCTTATATGGGCACTCTCAAAGCGGATGGAGAAGACCCGCAGCTGGGTGGTGGCCCTCAAAGGTCTCATGCTCATGCATGGAGTTTTCTGCTGCAAAATTCCCATCATGGAAAAGATCGGCCGCTTGCCTTTTGATCTTTCAAACTTCAGCGATGGCCACTCCCACTTATGCAAAACATGGGGTTTCAACAGCTTCATTCGTTCTTACTTTGCGTTCCTAGACCAAAGAGCCTTCTGGTTAGACATGGATACAAAGGAAGACGAAGAACAAACCCAAAAAACCAACGAGTCCATGCTGCAGGAACTCATAAAGCTCCAACAATGGCAGACTTTGCTCGACATGCTACTACAGATCAAACCAGAGGCTGCCCAAATGAATGTGGGTCTGATTCTCGAAGCAATGGACTGTATCATCATTGAGATTTTCGACATTTACAGCAGAATCTGCAATGGGGTAGCAAGAATCCTCGTAAAGATACATGCAGCTGGGAAGGTAGAAGCAAACATGGCACTTAAGGTTCTCAGAAAAGCAACCGCCCAAGGCGACCGGCTTTCCCTATATTTTGAACTTTGCAAGAATCTCGGTGTTCGTAATGCATCAAAATTTTCAAAAGTGGAGAAGATCCCACAAGAAGACATACGGGAACTGGAGCAAATCATTAATGGAGTGTTGGAAGATAAAGCCATAGTGGTGAGACAAAAGGGAAGCATTGAAGAGGGTAAGGGTACCGAGGGGTCTCCGAAGACGGTCATCAGTAAAAAGTGGGAGCGGTTTGATGAACAACTAAGAGGCAATAAAGAAGGAATTGGGGCTCCCGATGGAGGGAAAATGATTGTTGCACAAAACCCTTCCACAGCCACATGTAATTCTAGGCCTCATGCCCATCAACCTCTTCCTGATTTGATTACTGGGCTTTTTCCACCTGCTCAAATTTTAGAGAATGTACAATGATCTTCACCCTTTCCCTTTTTTGCCCTTTTAGATTTTGTATCTTGAGATTGCCATGCATTTTGACGGCAAGGAAGAGCAGCAAATTGATTATAAGTTCCATCTCCCTTCTTTAAAAATCTTCGGAACCTTTCTTCCCTCTTTCCCTAAATGCAGAAAGGGCGTTAACCTTTTACGGTTTTAGTGTTTTCCTTTTGTGTTATCGGGTAAACTTCAAAATACAGTGCCTTTGGACTAGGAATAGAGTTAGAAGTTTGGTTCAGCTCATATGGGGGGACAACCAATGAAAATTCCAGGCTGAGCTCCAAGAATCCAACCCACACTACATATTTTCTAGTATTAATGGATGGGCATACATATATTTGGGTATAGAACATTACATATAAAGCATAATAACATGACATGTCACTTTAAGTTATTAGATTCATTTTTTTATTTTCCTTCCTTATTTTCTTCTTTTATATTTTCTAATTTTTCTTGACCAAATATAGCCTATTTAATGGATGGTAGATATATTCTAAACAAGCAGGTCGTGAATAAAATGGATGGAAGGCTTACACGATTAAATAATTACATAGAATTTGTAATAAAGCAACATGTCAATGTCATATCTAACATGCTCTATATCAGAGTCCAAAAGACCACTATTTCGAGGTATTGAAAATCATCCAGCATTGCTGGGCCCTCAGCCTAATTTCAGGGAAAAGGCTAGCACATGAATCGATCCAGTAAAACAAGAAGAGCGCATAGCACATTGCATAACGAATATCAAATGGCCAAAAAGTGAACAGAAACACTGATGCTATATTGAATCATTCATAAACCAGATGACTTGGTGGAGCTTCAGATAATGCAGCAGAAAGTATATCATCATACCAGAAACAAATGATACCTTCTCCGATGTGATGCCAATGATCTGTAGGGAATATTGAGAAAAAGTTGGAGAGCTCAACCAACATTGCCTCAGAAAAGATTACAACGGTGGTTGTAAAAGAGCCACTCCTTGCACAAAAAACAGATCCCTGTGACTGTAATAATGCTGTAGATTAATTATTGCCAAGGCTATCTCAGCAATAGACATTTTTAACCTGATGCCTTCACCCTTAACCGTGCTCCTCATGCAGTTAACATCGGTCTCCTCAAGTCAATTTATAATTCCTCTCATCCCATTCGCAAATAATGCTAACCCTATCTTCCAACAAACACAAACATCCTTTTCATTCGGTCCACCCTTTTCTCTTTTTTTTTGATAGACAAAGAGAAAGATAAATTAAAACACGCCAAAACAGGGGCGCTCCCTATGTATACAGGCTACTATATAAATAAAGTCAAAACAAGGCAACAAAAGAAAAAAAAAAAACTATAAAGGAAAAAGCTAACCAACAAGCCAATCACCCAAAAAATTCAGAAAAGAGAGAGTCTAAGTCCCAAAACTGTTGAGACCACTCAAGAAGAGACTGAAAAAAGAGGTTCCTCAAACAAGTATCTGATATCTCTTCCTCTTGGAACGTTCTTCAGTTTCGCTCTCCCCAGTCCACCCTTTTCTCTTGCTCTCATCTCAACACCTATATCCATCAGGGAAACACAAACCATGCTAGAACATATTTCACAATGGTCCTTCAAATTTGTTGAGAATGAATAAACCAATAAAAACAATAAAGTTTCTTCACTTCATCCTCTAACCTTGTAGGCCGCATCAACTTCTGTCCTCCTTCCGAATAACTAAATCTAGATAACTAAAAAAAGTCTGCACTTTGTATCTCTCAGTTATCAATCTCAATTATTTCCTCAATTCTGTCCTGGATCCCATGATAAGTACATTACAAATATTAGGTCTTTGTCTTGTTGAACCTTTCGATTCTTACAACATCTCTCCGCTGTTCAAACTTAGCATCTACATTTTCCCTAATTTCATCTATCAAAGCTACATTGCCAGCAAATAGTACAAACCATGTGGCCTGAACCTGTACACAATAAAAATTTACAATAACAAAGACTACCACCAACTCTGATATAAGAGTGCTATAATTAAAAATCCGATCATAAGTTTTACAAGACAAATAAAAATAAGAATCTCACCCTTTGACTCATTATCTACTTCTAAAGATTTTGTTCAGATTGACATTTCCCTTAACATCAACATGACTCTCTTTTGTCCCACAGAAATTCGGCCTCCTATTCAATAAAAATTTACTATATTTTGACCACTTTCTAGTTTTTACTAAAGAAAAAACATCATATTTTCTTCTAGTTGCTGTCAAGGATGAACATTATACCTTAAAAACTATGCAATGCATGTATTGATCAAACATAACATCAAAATTCATAAATTGTCCATAATTCCAACACCAGAACAATGTCAAAATTTACATCAAAGAGGTGCGTCTACATCAGGACTTGAAAGCAAATTACCAGATGCACACCTTCCTTGACTAGCTAGCACCCTACAAATCCCAATAGCAATTAATCTAACCAAAAGCTTGGCAGTGGTAAAATTCAGAAAAAGAGGCACGATTTAGTAATTCAAATTCCATGAGAAACTTTGTATCAACCTTCAGAAGTTCATATAACATTTAGAAACTCTGCTATGTTGTGTATTAACATTGCAAACTATCCTTTGAGGAAGGTTTTTAAATCATTTACCTCATAAATATTTTATAAGGAGGGCCCTTTCTTCTATTAAGTAAAAGGTCATCCTTGCTCAGCTCCTCAATGCAAATGCCTTTTTGATAGTAACTTATCACTTGAACCAAATTGGGCCTTACTAGTGCACACTGGCCTTTTCATTACACAAGACAACACCATCTTATACAACTTTTATCTCATTTTGCACTCAATCACTGCAACTTCCTTTTCATGAATGCATTGATTTTCAGTCCATTTTCCCCTGTTTTAACACCTTCTGGACATCCAATTATAGTTCTTACTTTAGCTATGTTCATTTATATACACATTATTTCTACCCAACATTCTGGACCGTAAAGTACCATCAGCATCATATCCTGGCTACAAGGTTTTCCCTTCAATCAATATTTGAAGATCACACAACAAACCAGGTATCTCCACTTCAGCCATCCCAGTATAGTCTAAGGGTTGTCCTCTCCAATTTCGATCTCCAGTTAAAGATTAAAAAAAAAGCATCAACTCTTGAAAATATCCTGATTATCATTTTACTACGCTCATTCTAAATCCTAGTTATGTTTGAATAATGCTCCATAAAAGAACAACCCCCACCCCCAAAACACCTTCGCCATTTCTTAAGTATCAACATTAAATGACATTAGGGGTCCAGGAAACACGGTTATTGAGTGAGATATAAATCACTCATTGAACCAATCACCGAAACATGGAATATTAACCGAAACAGTAAACTATACCATCCAAAGTTAAAAACAGTATCAATAAAAAGCATATAACAGTAATTCAAAAAAGCCTGAATTTTGGTATGTAATTAAGAAATTATTCACTGTATTGAAGTGAGGCAGACAGAGAGAAGGAGACGAACAGAGGTGGGGTGGGGGGATGGATCTCAGGATCTGTTGCCGCTTTGGGCTTCTTGAAACACCTTAGAAATTAGAAGCAAAATTTGTATAACACACTAGTAATCACGTATTATGATATTACGTTTACAAAAGTGTGTTTACCTAAATAAGACAAAAGAATGCACCTTCCTAAACCGTAGGTGAGCACAATGGTCAAATTTAGAATCTAATAGCTGTCCTACAAGAAATAAACACAATCCATACAGGAGGCAATCAAATTGGTAACAACAGCACTAATCAGATCTTCATGCTTTTACATCCCAACAACAAAAACAGAATGTTAAATCAAGTTACCACATTCTCCACAGCAGTTAAAACACTTCTGCTATTAAACTAAATACAGCAAAGTATCATGGCATGTCAGTGAAACAAAATTGGAGAAATGAGCATTCAATTGCTTCTCCCAAATGTTAGATTTAACGATTAAAGGAGATTACTCCAAAAGGATCCAGTAAATAATAATTTGTCCATAATCCTAAATCCTGGAGGGCAGAAAATATTGGTAGCCCTTGAAACACAAGCAGAAAAGGAAAACTAACAACAGTTCTCAAGAACCACAGATGTCTGAATTTCAAAAACATGTATCATGACTGTGAAAATTCATGGACTGGAAAAGTATCTGATAAACCACTGCAAAAGGCCATAGATATATACAGGTGAAACAGACCAAATGCAACCTGCCTCCCGGTAACTTTACCCACCATGCAAATCTACCTGATTGTTACGAACTTGTTGGTACCATGTTTTGCCCAGTGACGCCTCAAATCTATTGGGTTGGCAAAATTGTAACCTTCAGCTGCAAGTTTCTCCAACACCTTCTTGAACGCACCTTGACTCATTTTCCGTCCAGCTATCCTTGCGCCACGCCGTTTGGTGCTCATAGGCAACGGATACATTGATATACTTGTGGTACAACAAGCTGATTGCCAACCACCACATCCCCAACGATAACATTGCTGTGGGTTTCCTGTGCATGAGCAAACAGGTATAGGAATACCAGAAATGTCCATATCAATCCCATTTATGACAACATCCATATTTTTCTTCGCTGGTTTCACACGTTGAACAGAAGAGTTAGTACCATCCTTTGGCACAGAAGGCCCCTTCTTAGTCTTCCTAATTTTTGGGGTTTTAGGGGCTCCACCACCTGTCCTTTTCTTCAAAGGGCCGCCTTCCTTTTTAAGGTCTGAATCTTCCATCCTGCCAACCCTCTCATCTTTTGATGGTTCAGGCTGCTGTATAATCTGCATGGGATGAGCTTCGGTCGAATGGTAAAACTTCTCTTTTCCAAGGGGAGCTTCTGGAAGAACCTGAAAATTTGAGTTTCCAGGTAATATATTTAGGAACTTATCCCTCTGGTTTATCCAACTGTCTCTCACATAGTCCATGTGTACTGGTGCTTCAGAAACCATGCAATCCCTTGGGTGAAAGGCTCCATTGGCACTAACCATCAAGGGAGAATCCCGGCCAGGTAAAAAGGGTTTAGTGTCACGCTCTGCCACGGATGACATGAGCTGCAGATTGAGATGCCCTTTAAAGGCCGGTTCGTAATATCCCCAATTGCGCATGTTCAATCCCCCATCATCATCCATTAGAGAACTACAGGTTGAGGAAGTAACAATAAAAAGATGCAATCTTTATCAGGTTTGCAGGTAACAATTATTCCAAGTAACAATTAGTGGCTTTGTAGTCCGGTAATAACCATCATGCACAAAACCCTCAAGACCTGAATAAAACAACTGGGAAGGGAAAGAAATGGAAATCAAATAAAAGTTTTGATTCCAGAAACTCTTTTCATTATTTGGCAACTAAAGCCAAAAAATGATAAAAAGAAAAAACCTCTCCCCACCCAGCATAGCCTAATACAAGTTTTAGTTTTTCCTTTTTTTTTTTTTTTGGGAATCAAAACATAATATCCATTTCTGTTTTATTAATGAAAATCATGAAACAAAAATTCCAAAACCTTTTCCCCTTTTTAGTCCTCTAACAAATAGAGCATAAAGGTAAAAACAGGTGAACAAGGCCTAATCTTCAAAGTTACAGAAATCAAACACAAGGCATAGAAGGGAAGGCAAAACACTGAAACGAAGGTTTCTCAAGCAAAGTTCAAGAAAACAACTAAGTTGAACAAAGAACCAGAGATGCCTGAGGGAAAAAAAAAAAAAACAGCACCACACGTCCGTTTCCATTTTTATGCATTTGCTTACTGAGCAAATGGAGGATTGAAAAAAAATCCAAAATTATTGTATGATGCTTTTATTTTATTTTTAATCATCGTGCTATCCAAAATACGAAAATCCCAATATAACCAAGCTAAATTGCTAAATAGCAGACGATTAACCTTTTCCATTTTCTTTTTCTCATTGCGTTGGGCATAAAACATTCAGGGTTTCAAGATCCAAGCTTTCGATAATCCCGACATTTCCTCAGCAACCCAAGGGACCCGAAAAGAAAACCCTAGATCACCAATTCAAAAATAATAATAATAATAATAAAAATAAAAAAAGCAAATTTAGGGATCTGAATCTGACAAGATCTAGGGTTTTGATTAGTAAAGGCAGACGTCCAAAACAATGAGATCAAACAACAGATCGACATTACAACTCAAACTTTCAAAAGATACACATCAGAAAAAATACAAATCGCATGCAAACAGTAGGACACTTCAAAATTTTCCCTTTATTTTTCTTTTTCTCTCTCCCCCTGTTTTTTATTTGAAGAGAGAGGAGAGAGAAGAGAGGAGAGAGAGAGAACTTACTTACTTGGGGAGTTGTACAACTAAAACAGCTCTTTAGGGTTTTTGCCCTTCTGGAGAGAGGAGAGAGAAGAGAGAGGAGAGAGAAAGCCCTAGGAGAGAGAAGACGGATGAGAGAGAGGAGAGAGACCTAGAACTGCGAATTTATCAACATTTTCACTTTTAATAGACAAAATCTAAGCGATATCTATGTTGTCTCGCACATGCCAGGTGACATGAACGTCAAAGCGCTTGCCCCTTATCCCTTTCATTTTATTTTTTATTTTTTTATTATGACTCTTCTATTCTTTTTGTTTTGTTTTTTCTTCCCCCATATTTCCCCTTTTTCTTTTCGGTGCTCATGGCGTTATCACCTTTTTCTTTGGTCACAACCATCCCAATTTCCACACCATACCATTGTCATTGTCATTGTCAATCATATAACGAAGGCGACACTTTTCCTTGCTTTCCAACCCATAAATTTATGTATCACACCATTTCCTTATACCTTAATACTTAGAATCTTAATTTACAACTAACCCTTCTCTCCTCAAATTTTGACCCCAATAGGGGGGACATCCATGTTTTTTTTTAATAAAATTATAATTTTTTAATATAAATTAATTAAAAATTAAGAAAGTTTGGTAAAGAAAATAAAATAAAATAGAGGGTCGTGGAATTAAAGGCCGTAAGTGCCAAAAGCCGAGTCACAAGCAGGGAAGGGGGTTGTGGGTGGATCGTTGTCCATCGACTGAAAGTTGATGATATTCATGGTCACATCATTCTTGAATTTGACTTTATACATGTAATGACATTTACTATCCCATCAACAAATAGACGGCCCTGGTTGTTACCACTTTCACAACATTTCCATTTTTATTTTTATATATATGTTCGTAGCTCTCAACCGTTAGTAATACCATAACTCAAATTGGTATTTTCTAGGGCCGGAATTTGGGCCTAGATATTGGGGCCAATTTGGATCATTGTTTTTAATATTTGATTAGGTTTGTCTTAATTTTTTTAATCCAACTTAATTTAAGTTGGACTATCATTAATATTATTATAATATTTATAATTTTATTCTATATAATAATATTTATTTTATTTTTATTTTAAAATATTAAACTATAATTAAATCATATACTTTTCTTAAATTTTGATATAAATATATATATATATATATATATATATATATATATATATATATATATATATATATATATATATATATATAAAATTATGGATGGATTTTGAATCATTCAACCCGATCAATCTAACTAATTTGAATCCGAGTTTAAAAAAATAAAATAAGGATTGAGTTGCATCCATGTTAAGTACCCTGAATTAGAATTAGAAGTTCGATTATATTGATTTTAATTTGATTATTTCTTATTTAAGTTAAATTTCGATCGGTCATTAACTAATTAAAGTTGTAACCCTAGTATTTCCAAATGTATGAGACATTTTGAATTTTTTTTATAGGGTATTAATTTTGTTGAGGAATTATGATTTTGTTTTTGGATCATTGAATCTATTATAATGAAATATGATTAAATATTTGATACTTACCCAAATTTAGCCCATGACCTAATTAATTTGAAAAATCCAAATTTAACTTCATTAACCCACTTTAACCTAAGTTTGGAAAGAGAGGATGGATGAATACTCCACACCATAATTTGATTAAATTGGAGTTTAAAAATATATTTGGTTATAATAATATTTTAGGGAAAGAAAAGTAATTTTTTTTTCTTATTTGATTGTCCATAAAAAGAATTAAGGGAAAAATAAAATTCCTAAGGAATTCTCCTTCACTCTTTTGGTTAATGAAGAAAAAAAGGAAAATAAATAAATTTTTCAAAACACAAACTTTTCCCCATTTTTGTATCTCTCTCTCTCTCTCTCAACCTGTTTCTCTCACACTCTACACTTGTCCTCGACCCAAATTTGAAACCTTGGGCCCATAACTTTGATGTTAACATCACACTCAATATGGATATGATACTATACTCCTCTAATACGCTTTTTACGCTTTCCTTTTTAACCTCTTTCTTTATTTTGGTTCTTTTAGTGGATGATATTTCTAGTTGTGACAATAATCCTTACTTTTATGATTGATTATGGAATTTTTTTTGGGAAAAATATACAAAAAAAATAAAAATAAAATAAGGAAAAAACAAAATAAAAATAGATTTAAAGTTAATAAAATATTTTTTATACGCTTTTAGAAATTTATTTTACTTACTTTTATATATATATATATATATATATATATATATATATAAAATTAAATAATTTGATAATACAGAGAAACCATGGTAATTGTGATTTGTTTTTGTTTTTTTTTTTTTTTTTTCCATATATCTCCATTGATGTGATTACAATGGTTCCTTATATAAAAAGTAAGTAACCGATAAAATATGAAAGATATTTACAACTTAAACATGAAGAAACAAATGAAAATGGTCCACAATTATTGGTTTCTTGACATTATGACATTCTAAGTGAAAGAAACAAAACTATCTAGCTAAACATAGATATGTGTTTGTTTGTTGCCTTTTGCATTATGAATCTGTTAATCAAATCATTAGTTGTCTTAATATGCCCTTGCAAATTGAGTGTAGGTAAGTGGACAACATTTAGTTTGCTAGGGAACCTATGAATATAAGTTATTGAAGTTGCCTTTGTAACAATATATGTTGTTTGATCTATTGTTAGTACATGTTGAATTGTAAGGATCCTTTGAGTGACTTTTCTTGAACAAGATAAAAGGCTAAGGCTATATGCTTTGTGTGAGAGTAAAGGAATGGATTTGCAAACAAGGAGACTATACTTAAATTGTTACATCAAATGGTTGGAACCTTAGCCATATCAATTTTAAGTTCCTTAAGTAATGATTGTAGCCAAATCACCTTTGTTGCAGCAGTGGCTAAACTATGATTTTTAGCTTTTGTGCTTGATTAAAACACTATTTGTTGCTTTTTCGAGCACCAAGTGATTATATTAGTCCTCAAGTAAATGCAAAAAACATGTGATTGATCTTCTATCATCAACATTTGAAGCCTAATTGACATTAGACTAACCAATTAAATTCAAGTCTTTCTGTTTTCTCAAGAGTATCCATAATGTAATATCCCTTTCAAACATCTTAGGATTCTCTTAATAATTTTCCAATGTGTTACAAGAGGGTTATGCATGGATTGATTCATGTTATTCACACTAAATGTTATATAAAATCTTGTGATTATTGCATATTGTAAAACACTAACAATGCTCTTATATTAATGAGATTTTTCCATCAAATTTCCATTGGATGCTAAAAATGTTAAGCTGCTAACCATGAAGTAGAGATTCTTTTGGTATTTATCATTTAAGACTATTCTAATAGGTTTGAGATATACTTTCACCCTGACAAAAACAAGCCTTCTTTGTGATTAGGTGTCACTTTAATACCCAAAAAAAAGAAAAAAGAAATAAAGAAATAAACCAAGATCTTTGAGTGAGAAATCTTTGTTAAGATGATCAATGAATGGATCCACTCTTCTTTATTACTTTGTACACCTATGATCCTATCCACATAAACTAGGATGAATAAATAATTAGTTGTAATCTTCATGAACAAATACTTATCAGCCTAAGAAGGATTGAAAACCAAGGTGCTATAATGAAGTCTTAAGTTTGTTGAACTAGGTTTTTGGGTCCTACTTCGATCCATATATAGCCTTATGAAGTTGACAAATTAATTTCTTATTATTGGTCTCTCAAAGTTTTCTCATATAAACATCTTTTTCTAAAACCCCATTCGAGAATACATTATTTACATCAAGTTGTTTTATCACTCAACTTTTAGTTGAGACATTATAAATATAACTCTAATGGTTGTGGATTGACAACTAGACTAAAGAGTTTTATAACGTGCTACTTAATGATATCTTTTTTCTATTAATTTGGTTTTGTAGCATGCAATTGATTCATCCTATTTCTTTTAATCTTAAATACCCATTTGCATCTCATAATTTTATTATCAGGTGTTAATGACACCAAAGTCCAAGTTTATTTCTCAATAAAGCTTGATATTCTTTTGCCATAGCCTTCTTCCATTTCTCATGTTGTAATGCTTCTTGAACTAAGATTGGTTGTCTAGAGTCCAAGGATGATGCAACCAAAACTTTAAGCTTAAAAATTCCATCCTTAGATCTAGTTATCATTGGTTGCTTGTTAGTAAGTTCTACAAAATGTTTACCAGTAGGATTCTATACTTATAAACCTTACAATACTAGAAATTCACCCTAAACATGTTTAGATACAAATGGTAAGACTAGAGTTGACATGAAATCTAAAGTAATATTAGTGCCAAAGGTTGCATCATGATTACAAGAGTTTTGAATGACATCAAATATATGATATGATGTTGAACTTTGGCCTTGAATGAGCATTGGAATATGATTTCTAAATTAAGTAGAATGAAAATTAACATAAAGATTTGAGTTCATTGGATTATGTGAATTTTTTGAATTTTATTTAGCAGAAGGAAAGTTATTTTCATCAAACATTATATGCCTATGTATGAAGATTCTTCCATTAGATGCTAAACATATGCTTATTGCTAGATCCTAGGAATGTGCATGGTGAATATCTAAACAAGATTAGATCAATATAATCTCTCAAATGAGGAAAACACTAACAACTAAAAACTCCAAGCTAGCATTGCATAATTTGGTTTATGATTGAAAAGTTAGTCTAAGAAACACCTTTGATTCAACACTATTTTAGGCAATTTTTGTTTATTAGATAAAATCATTGTTGCAAAGCATCATTTTAATATGTTGAGGGCACGAATGATTAAGCTAGGGAAGTAAGAGTAGATTCAACAATGTGTCTTTGTTTTTGCATCACATTGTTTAGCTTAAAAGACTTTATGCATAATACTTGAGTAATTTATACTTACCTCCCAAGTCAATTTGGAAAGACATTAACTTCTTATTGAGATGAAGTTTAACAAGGTCTTTGAAATGGATAAATGCTTGATAAAGTACTTTGGACATAGTTTTAAGGAAATAGATTAGGTTTATCTTGTATAGTTATCAATAAAAGCTACATAATATTCGAAACCATTTATAAACATAATAGGAGAGGGACCTTAGAGTAATGTTTTAAGAACCAACTAGTGTAATCAGTTTAACATTGACTAATGACCTTTCTGATTCGATCTACTCATTTGAACCATTTTTACATTGAATCGACCTTGAACCACTTAAACCAACGATTAAACCAATGAAACATTTGAATTGAATAATATTTCAAGAACCGGATGGTTCAATGTTTTTTTTAGTTAAAACAACATTGTTTTGATGCTATTTAGAACAAAACAATATTGTTTCATTCCAATAAAAAATTTCACTTTTTTATCCCCTTGATTCAACCTCTTATAGCTCCACAATCCACTCTTTCTGAAATCTAGAAAATTTAAAAAACGATGCCTTGTTAGATTCTTCTTCACTTCAACGTTGATGTCGATGCTAACACCAACTTCTAGCCTCATAACCTTTACTTCTTTTTCAATTCTTCTTCCTCTTTTCCAAATTTATTTTAAATTTTAATATATTTTATATTTTTTTAAAATAGATTGTAAGGTGAAGAAAGACTGGAAGGTAAGTTTCTCTACTGTATCTTTTTTCATATGATGCTTACTTAAATCAAACTCTTTAAATGGGTTACTAGGTAGGCATGATGATATACATCCATTGTAATTGCTATTTTTTTTTTCTTTTTTAAAACAAGGATACATGTCTTATTGTGGCACAAAACAATATCTTCCATGATTTTATGGGTTGAATTTTCTTTCTATTTTTATTTTTTTCTCACTCTAAATGTGATGGATTTGATGGATTCTCAACAATATTAATCATAAAGTGAATCCTATTATCTTTGATGGAGCTACAAATTCTATGTTGGGAGACGAGCTTTAAAAAATTTATTTAGGAGCACAAAGGAATCAAATAATTATTCAATCTAACTCTCTTGGTTAACTGGTTAAATCCTTGTTAGTATAGCTCTGAACCTTCCTATGACCTAGTGTACATAAAAGCCATGAGTTTAGTGGGTCTGTCTTGATGACTTCCTTAGTTTCCATATACTTTACAATTTCCCTTCAGAGGATCTCATTGGTCATCCTTTGCCATCATTGTTCAACAGAAGTCCACTTTTCATAAATTATGAATTCCTTGAGATATAGTATATTTGCACTTCGAGTCATTGCATATAAAGCATGAGACTAGAAATGTACATATGATATCTTTAATTGGTTCCGCCTTTTGATATGTACCAATTGGTTCCTATATACCATGCTTTGCGTCCTCTAACATCATTACATTTAGATCAAATGTATACTTTTAAGTCTCAAAACTTGGTTTGTATGCTTGATGCTTATTGTTTAGTTGATTCATGATATCATATAATTTCTTGACACAGAAAGTTGGAAGTTTTAATTTATAATAAGTATCAATGCAGTTGTTGATGACTTATTTTGACCATCATTTGCTTAAGATTAAACCAAAAATTTACAATTAGTTAGAGTGAAGAATGACCTTGCATGACACCTTTTTTTAACAAAGTTAAGCAAATAGAAGGAGAACTTTTTTTTTTTATATCACAAAAGGTTGTGAAAAGTAAGGGAATTAATAGAATGAAATAACATCTTGTTGAAGTAAAATGTGATATTGAACTATGTAAATTGGTTTTTTTTTATGTTAGATTTTGAATGAAAAATTCTTTATAGGAGTTTGTGAAATTTAAAAAGACAACTTAAGAAGTTTATAAGTATGAACAATTGTATGACCCATATATATTAGAGTTTCGAAGGGGATATGCAAGAATATGAAGAAGAGGTTTAAGAAATACAAAATCTTATGACAAGTAATGGAAAAAAAAAATTCAACAATGGATAAATATTTTGCACCAAAAAGTGCTTCAGAAGTTAGGCTTTCTATAAGAGGTTTAAGAAATACAAAATCTTATAACAAGTAATGGAAAAAAAAATTCAACAATGGATAAATATTTTGCACCAAAAAGTGCTTCAGAAGTTAAGCTTTCTATAAGAGTGTATTAGCTAGTAAAAAAACTATTTGAAAAGCAAATGTGGCTACTAAAATATTCTTTTATAATGTATGCATTCTTGCTAATGGTATGGATTTCTTCTACTCTAAACTACCATTAGATGTTGTAACTGTAATTGGTTCTTAATATAAGGGTCTAATTTACCATCAATTGTAAATTAATATTTTAAAAGATGCTAAAAAGGAAGTTCAATTTATTGTAAACTTTTATCGTAAAATTTGGGTAAAAGTTACGTGCACAATAATGGGTGGAATAATAATTTTATGAAATAGAAATTAAAAAATAGTAAGCTATGATTTTTTTTTCCCAAATGATATTTAATATAAAATTAACAACTTTTGATGAAACTTTGGTATTATAATTAGATATGATATGTATTTAAAATCATTGATGTGGGATGTCTGAACCTTCTATTCCAAAGTTCAAACGAAGACACTAGACAAAAAATTAAAGCATGCCTAGACCTAGACCTAGACCTAAGACTAGACTTGACATCAATATTGAAACAAGGCTGCTAATGCTTATTTGACTTCTGACACTTAATTGAAAGGAAAACACGACCACTAGGATATGCAAAGGTTTATAGGACTCTTGACACTTGATTGAAAGGAAAACATGACTACTAGGATCTACAAAGGTTAATTGAGATGAACTTGGTTGAGATGGAATAGTGGAATTTGAATGAGAATGGGCTAAGACAGTGGTGATGATGGAAATTGATAAGAGTCCTCCTTTTCGTGTCCTTTGGAGCAATAGTTCCACCATTGTAAGATCACTCACAAAACAAAGATTCAAAATAAACTTTATTATCTTTAGCAAATTGTGAGACATGAATGAGATTACTAGTAATATTTGGAAAATGAGTGAATTTTGAAGAATGTAATATTTATAGGAGTGCTTCGATGCTAAAGATGAATTTCCAATATGACAATTTTTCAAACATGCACCATTTCCTACATGTAGCTTGTTGTTCCCAATTTATTTAGTTGCTCCAATGTATTCAGGTTAGCAAGTTCATTTGTAACCTCATTGGTGCTTCGGAGTCTAAGAACCAACTACTCTCAGTTGCCAAGTTATGGTTAGCTATTATGATTGTCATACGTGAATTGTTTGATCATCTAGAACTTTTAACTCCATTAGCATTGGACAGTCCAACGAATTTTGAACTAAATCGATAATAGAACTTCTATACAATGTGGACAAAACTACCATAAAGTTGCCATTGGGATCTAGCCTTTCTTAGTCTTTGGGACCTCCATCGTGACCTCGGCCTCTTCCGTGATTATTCTGGAAGATTTGAAATTGATTGCCAGGGCTTGGATTTGTTTTTGAATAACCAATTTCCTTCGTTGCTGCTACTGCATAGTAATATTTGCAGCTAGTAAGCAGCCATGTACGTTTACATTGTGTTGTTCAAGCCTACTCTCATAGGCTAGCAAAAGAGCAATGACATTCTAAAGCTTTTATGGCTAGACCCTTGATGTTATAGACACCAAAACCCAATCATATTCAATGCTTAATCCTGCTACAATGTATAGGATTTACCCTTCCTCTAAGATGTAACAGCGAACTGATGTTGGTATATCTACATAGGTCTTCATTTTCATAAGATACTCTTTTATAGCAAGACCACTATTCTTGAGGCTTTGATCTAGAGCTTGTATTGCATCACCTTAGCTTTACTTTGTGATGTGAAAATCTTCTTAATAGTAGTCCAATTACACCCAACCATTTGAACTAGGATTCCTTCACTCATAGAGGCTAAGAGTCACGAAAGTAGAATTGGTTCTACCTTTCCCAAGCAATATACTATGAGTTTATTGACCTGAGTTGTTCATCAACTGTTATGAAAGCACCTTGGATGGATGGTGTTCGTTCCACAGAGGAACACTACCAAACCATAGCCTCACATTGTTGCAAGAACTTGATGGCTCCAAAGGGGAAAATCGATATCATCAAGCCAAATGGTCATTGACAGTAAAAAGGGCTAACAATCTGAATGGATTGAGGGTCGCTCATGATTCGTGCCCAATTGGTGTCTCAGCTGATTTGTGTCCAGCTGGTGCTCCTTGATTGAGGGAGTAATCAACAAAATTTATAACCTACAACACCATATACTAGGGTAGCAAAGAAAAAGCTACTATAGTATAGTGGCTCTAGGATCGTCCATTGGGAAAGATTAACAAGCTCTTAATGATACCAATTCCAAGTGAATTGGTTTTGTTTCATTTCATGGTTAGCTTAAGAAGTAAAACACAAACTTTGATTGGTAAAGGTTGAGACTTAAACTAACTATGATAACAGAAGTTTGGAATAATTTAGGAAGAAAAGCATTCCTTGGAGATTTAGGTTCACTGGGGTGGTTCCTCATGCAAAAGACATAGTTCCTGTCAGATGGTTCATTTTCTCGCGTTAGAGATTCAACATATAGTCAAATCTCTAACCGGTGTTGTACAGAGACTCCTTCAATTAGATTTCACTTTAATTCTCTCACTGATGCAACTTGCAATGGTTTAAGCCTCTCACAAAGCCTTAACCATTCAAGGTGATCTTTAACCTTGGATTACCCGTCAAAAGCTCGCAAGAGATAACTAATGGATGTCTCCTAGGAGTCCAAAAGCTTATCAAGTGTTGGCTATTCTAGAAAATCCTACCTTGAAGTTACCTCCCAAAGGCTCGCAAGGGGTAAACTAGTGCATTTCCATGGTTGGAAATCACTTGCCTTACCAAGTGTTGGCCCAGATGACTACAAGGTGTTTTAAGTTAACTAAAAACATAGAAATCACTAAAGGATTTCACTTCCTCTTCATTACTAGCTAAAATCACAGAGCTCTGCGTTCTTGCACTTGGAACCTTCCCCGGCAACCTTAGCTCCAAGGAACTAGAGGTTTAGTTACTCATTCTCTGGGGAAAATTCCTCAGAGAATTCATAACTTAGTAATAAGTAAAAAATACAAAGTGAGAAGGTAAGGCAGTAGAAAGAAATAAACTTTACTTGCTTACCCAAACTTTTACAGAAAGAACTCCTCTCTGAGAACAGGCTCCCGAGAGGTATATATATGTACATAATATAAAACTAATTATTACATAGATATTTAGTCTTTTTACTAACTTAAAAGCTAAGGAATCATGTAATTAGTGGTTTACAAGGAGTATTTTGGGATTTAGACAATAAAAATCTAATGGAAAATATCTCCCAATGTCGGTAGCAAATATCGGGAGGCTTCAGGAACCATTTCGCAGGAGAAAAATGGTGTCTGCGAGATTTCGCAGACACTCAAGAGGGCTGCGAAATAATTTCGCAACACCAAGCTATCTTCACAGGGCTGCGAAGCTGGCTTCCACCTTGAGGTTCCTAGCTTCCTTCTCGCGGCATAAATCGGGCATCGTCAGAAGGAGAAATATCACACTGTTCAAAAAGGCTGCGAAATCACTTCGCAACAAAAGGGTGATTTCGCAACACTTTGCAAAATGCTTCCTTCAGCTGGGAGTGATTGGCTTGTAATGGCTGCAACTTCTTCGTTTCAACTCCGAATTGCACACCGTTTGAAGCATTGTATTGTTGACTTCCTGAGCTTTGAAATGGTATATAGCATGCATCATTTGGACTTCAGAAAGTGCTCCAAAAGTGGCTGCTACGACTGTCATCAAGAATAGGCTTCATGGCAGATTCTCTTTACTTTTTCTCCTTGCAATCCGGATTTACTCTTGGCAAATGACTTCTAAGCTTTGCCCAAGATTCCTCATAGCTCTCCTCAGTCTTGACTTGCTTTGGTGATCAAAATACTAACAAAAACACCAAAATTTACACAAAGTGATTAAAATTCCTTTTAAGGGTCCTTAACATGCCAATTGAGTTAAAAGGCCTAAACTACTACTCAAAAGTGTTTAAAAGAATTAATTATAGGATATCAAATAGCACTTTTTGAGTAGTAATCAGCTCACAATGGACGAAGGGAAAGAATCAATCATGACAACGTTTCTTTGTATAGAAGGTAAGCAAACAATAAAACACAGAAAGTATTTACAATAGACAAAAAGAGAAAGAAAGGAAAACAATCTATGACAATTGGTTTTCCGACATTATGATATTCTTGGTGAGAGAAACAAAACTGTACAACTAACTACGGGGCATGTGCTTGTATTATTGCCTCTTGTATTATGTCTCCATTAACAAATCTTTAGTTATCCTTTTAACCAATTATAATTATATTTAATTTTTTTTAATATTTCTTGTATGATAAAAGTTGAGATGCTGGCAATTCCATTTCTGCAACAAACTCAATGTTCCAGGATTGAGTCATCTGATTGGACCTCGGTAACCATAATCCTCTTAAAAATAGGAACCATTTGATTCAGAAACTTTTAACTAGTATTTCATCAATATTTCAAACGTCTACTGTAATTTTTCACTTTTCCTCTACACTTGCAACAAAAACAAAAGCCAAGGAAAAAAAAAATAAAATCAATGAGGGGATGGTTTGAATTGGTGTATAAAGGATCCTCTTAAAGGTAGTTGGCCAAGAAACGTTGCGTTTATGTCTGTTTCCTTTAAGATAAGCTCAACCTCTACCAGCAGACCACAGAATTTGCCGGAACCTGAAGGGATTTTAATGGTTGAATGGTTGCATGACCAAAGCATGAGGCCATTAATTTACTTCAAAATGCCAGTCATTGCATATGACACAGCGACAGATTTGCAAGGGAGTCTATTTTTGAAAGAAATCATGCAGATAGTGAGCCATCTCTATTCCCATTTTGATAAAGCTGATGTGCTCTTTAGGGGTTCGTCTCCAATTTTTTTTATAGGCACTAAGCGTGTGATCCAAGAAGTATATGTATGTACTACACCTTTTTCACTTGTCGGTCTTGGGTGTTGTTTGATTTTGGGAATCAGACATGTCGCAGTTGGACCTAACTGGCTGCAAGAAAAGGAAGAGAGGAGACAGGGTTTTTAGATTCAAGACCTTTGGAGAAAAAGGCTACCCTGCTGAGTTCAAAGGCTCCTTCCGTGAAAATGTGGCGGCCCTCCTTGAATTTGGGCATATAGAGAGTAACATGAGTTGTGGAATGCTATGCTGGTCGTTTCAGCTCGAGCTTCATAGCCACCCTCCTGCCCATATCTTGCTGTTTGTGGTTGAAGAGCCCATTGGAGCATCCACCCACCGTCACTGCAACCACTGCAAATATGTCGGTAAAGTTTCTAATGCCCCATGTTCTAGTTTCTTCCATCACCATAACCATAACTCAAGTCTTCAATATTAAAACATTTTTATCCATGTCATTGAAGCTCAGGCTGGGGGCACCATATGATATGCAATAGGAAGTATCACTTTGTAGTGCCTTCCAGGGAAACAGAGGCAGTGTTTGGCCATGACAGCAACTATGAAGGGCCTGATTCGAGGAAGGGTGAGAGGAGCATAGTGGGAGTTGAGGGGCATGCGATGCATGGAGTCATTCACTCCAATGGCTTCGGCCATTTGCTGTGTGTGAATGGGCTAGAAATGGGCTCAGACTTGGCTGGGCGACACATCATGGATTTTTGGGACCGTTTGTGCACCAGTCTGAGGGCAAGGTCAGCCTTACTTCTAAACTTCGGACACATGTATTCCCATGCGTTATATACTGGAGGTTCCTTAATTGTGTCCTTTAAAAGTATAACCGAAATCACATTTCTGTCCCTTTGTTTTATTTGCATGCATGCCGCCATATTGAAACTGATTTTTTTTTTTTTTTTTTTTTTTTTTAAAAAAAAAACTTAAGCCATTAAACTGTGGATTCTGCCCGTAGAATCCGCTTCTGTGGTATACAAAGATCGGAATCAAATGCGGGTTTTGAATTACACTTCTTTAGAAACACTATATACCTAAGAAAAATTTCAAGAATTGGGCTTCTGAGGCTTTTGTGGCGTTCAGATCCAATCTCCTGTATGTAGAGGCTCTCTGTAAGCCCCATCCAAGTTCCGAAGTCCATCTTCAACCTATAAAAGGCGCTCTTGTAAGATCAAATTTACAGAGGATTCCATTGACATAGCAGGAGAAGAGAAGAAAAGGTTCCAAAAGAAAGTGTAAAGCAAGGATGATTAAACAAAACGATCTATTTAAATAAAGCTTTGATATTGAATTTTGTTTCATTTGGTAGGAAAGTGAGTATATATGACATTTCACAGAAGAAAGGCATGGATTTGAGGCTACTCCATGGAGTAGCTTACAGTAAGCCCTGGTTTGGTCGCTGGGGATATGGCTTTGGGCGTGGAAGCTTTGGTGTTACTCAACCAATGTACCAGAAGGCCATAGATGCTATACAAGGCATGCCATTGTGCTTACTCATCCATCATCTTGGCAGTTCTAACCATGACATTCCACTCATCTTCTCAAGGTATCAAACATTATCGGATCATTCACTGGTGACAGTTGGCAATCTCTTTCATTTCATGTTAGAGCTTAAATCCCGCCTTCCAAAGGAAACTTGTCTTGATTCATATAATCCAGGAATCTCAGTGGAAACTACTTGTAGATGGTCTCCAAAGCGAGTTGAAATGGCAGCAAGGGTGATTGTTGAAGCATTAAGGAGGGCTGAATTTAGGTGGGTCTCAAGGCAAGAGGTTCGTGATGCTGCTCGGGCCTACATTGGTGACACTGGCTTGCTGGATTTTGTGCTGAAATCCCTGGGAAACCACATAGTTGGGAATTACTTGGTTCGACGCAGCTTAAACCCAGTGACAAAAGTTCTGGAGTATTGCTTAGAAGACATCTCCACTGTATTTCCCAGTGATGAAGGTTTGGCCATGAATGATTCGAAACTGAAGGCTCGCTACAAGATCACGAGGATTCAACTAATGAAAGACATGTTCTACTTGTACAAAAACATCCTAAAAGAGCAAAAGCAGACGGTTGCCACAGGGATATTTAGTACAATACCTGTAGCTGCACGGGTAATTCTTGACACCAAATATCTAATCAAAGAATATTGTGGGGGGCAACCTTCAGAAGTCAAAGTGGGCTTGAAGCTCTATTGTACAGTTGTATCACGAAACAATGATGAGGATGATGATGGAATAGAAAAGGCACTTCCACCATTTGAGTGTATCATCTTCAAAGATAATTCTACCGTCAATGAGCTTAAGCTAGAAGTTGAAAGGAACTTTAGAGAGATTTATTGGGGATTGAGAAGCTTCTGTGTGGAGTCAATAGTGAATTTGAATGCCAAGGGATCAGATTTGGTTTTTGGGCTAGTTGAAGCAGGCAGTGAACTTCTCTTTGAAGGTAATGACAGCAAGGTTGGAATCAACAATGAGGGGATATATGAGAGTGGTCATAATAACTGCACTGTGGATTGTCCTTGTGGAGCTAAAGATGATGATGGTGAACGAATGATATCATGTGATATTTGTGAAGTTTGGCAGCATACACGGTGTGCTCAGATTCCAAATAATGAAGAAATTCCACATATATTTCTCTGCAATCAGTGTGAGCAAGAAATCATACTATTTCCTTCTCTACCATAGTAATATACCAATTCCTTGCTTTACCTGCAATATTTGATACTAACTCAAACAATGAACCAATAGGAAGTTAAGTGTTGGAAACCTCCCATAAAACAGTAGTGAAAAAGCTGTTATTCTTAGTTTTTAGGCATCATGCTTGATCTTTTACCTTTTATCTTTTTATTTTTATTCTTCATAGCAATGCTATGAGCCAATCCAAGCTTTCTTTCATTCAGCCTCTTAAAAACTGGTAGTTCTCTTCATCTCATTTTCCTTTTCCTGCCAAAATACCATTCCAAAATGCAGGATTGTTTGATCATTGACAATGCTGGGAGAGTTAATGTTAATTAACATTGGGATCCAGTTTGGATTGTGCAACACAAACCTGTTCATGCCCAGTCTTGAGTGTTGCTTGAGCTACAGGAGTCTGATTCTCCAACTACCATGGATTGATTCTAAACTCATAAGAATAAAAGGTTGCATCTTAGGACTCACTAAAAAGCACCCCATTCCCACAATTGGGGCAGGCTTTTAATGTTTTACCCAGATCCTCTTTCAAAGGTAAAGAGACAGTGGAGAGACAAGAGAGATCACATGTAATATATTTTGTATAATGCCTGTTTCAAAGTACCAGAGAGCAAAAAATAATGGAGTTGGATAATCCAAATTCTAGTGTCAGTACCTCCACAAGGCTCTACCTTGGATTTAATTGACAACTGATGAGTGCAATGGTTAAAACACACAGAAAAATAAGTGGCCTCAAGATGCATTTTGAATTAAGCTGCTAAGATACTTTTACTAAATTTTTTATATATCTGCTTCATCTGCTCCTTGAGTAAGGGGAACAGAGCAGCATCAAGGAACAGGGTGCAGTCGGAGCGTCAAAGTTTCAAGCTCAACCACTACAGAAGCTCCAATCATCTTTTTTGTCAAAGCAAAGAAATGTTGAAATAAAGGCACCTAACAAAAGGAGGCGTAACCTAAGTTTATGGGATGTAGACAAAGAGTGCCAAAGGCAAGAAAATAATAAGACATTAACTCCTAATAAAATCAACAAAATCAATAATGTTGTTGAGTTATGATCAGGGATCACAGTAACCAAGACTACAAATAATTGACAAAGAGTTTTCAGCATCAACTCTATGTTCTCCATTTTCTTAAAACATTTTCTATTATACTCTTTCCATAAAAACAATATCAAGCATAAAGGAGCCAGCCACCAAAATTTTTTCCTTTGCTTCCCAACAAATCTCCCAAGCCATCCTAATAACAACTCCTTAACTGTCAAAGGAAGCATCCATAAAATGCCGAACAGAGAAATACCAGACACCATAAATTGCTAATTATACCATAGTGAATGAAAATATGATTAGCCAATGTCTCGTCCTGCTTCCATGGAAAACACCAACTAGATAAAGGCCATCATCATTTCTTAAGCTGAAGTGAAAATCTTCTCCCAAGCCAATTCCCTAGCCAAAAAACTGGATTTGGTAGATGACAGTGTTACCCAAATCTCCTTCACAGGACTGCTCTCTCAAAGTCAATAAACTATATAAAGATTTAACTGAGCATTTTTTGTTGTTTGCTAACTTCCTCCTAACTAATCCAAGCAAACACTCCTTAAAACAACAGAATGGATAAGCTGAAGAAAATCCTGAACTTACTTCATTTCCTGGTCAAAGAAATTTCTCCAATAGCAAAGAACCAACCGACAATGACTATATCCTCCTTCCCAAAAATCAGTGACCTCCACCTCTCTATGAGGGGAAATGCCAAACAAAAAATGGGAAAGAGTCCTTCAAATGGTAAACTCCATACCAAGTATCAAACCAGAATTTTGTCCTAGCACCATCACCAATAGCAATGTTCGTACAAGATTTGAAAGCATCCCATCCTCTTCTGATGCCTTCCAAAGGCTCATACCTAACCCCTCTCTTCCTTCCTTTGAGATCCAACTGCCTTCCTCTTTCCCAAATTTGCCTTGAATAACTCCTCTCCACAAAAGGCCTCACTCCTCTGCAAATCTCCAAAATCATCTCTGATCTCCCAAGTAAAGCCTAATTAAGCTCAAATAATCTTATGATAATTAACTAAACCTCCCTTTCTTTTATCCAAACAAACAAATGGCTACCTCACAAGATGGGTCTTCTTCAGTAATGTGCAGCGATCTCAACCAGCCTCAACCTTACCCCCTAGGGATAGGAAAAACGGCCGGACGGTCAATTGGAAGGCAAGAAAGAGTGCTTTTGATCAAAATAGAGATTGCCCAAAAAAAACCCTCTGAAAACTAAATATATTGACCAAGCTTCCTCATCAGTCCAATAAAATTGACTATGCCCCCCCTCCAATAAGCAACTCAAATGCTATCAGTAATTTGAAACTGGCATAAACAAAGAGCATAGGCACTTTTGGTTTTAGTTTTACCTGTATTGTGAGAAGTCAAAGCCAAATGTCGTGAAAAATTGTCAATCACTGTAAGCGGTCTTCTTCCTTACATTGATATCTTCATAAGATTATTCCTCCTAAAAAACAAAATCCTGATTACACAAATAAGGAGGTATTTGATGAATGTTGGAAATGAACACAATTTCAAGCCATCATTAACAATTAATCCCTCCTGCCCCAACACCAAAAACTCGCTAACTGAAACAGAAGTTTAAAAAAGCATATCTTATTTTTTCTGGAAGACTACTCAATTAACATTCGAAATTCATTTTCTTTATGTTGATGCACCAAACAAAGCAGTCCCACTCTCTTCATATTTCTATTCCCACAACTAACCTGAACCAATTTACCCACACAAAACAATCAGACATAAAACGCTAAACAAAATTAATTCATAACCTTAAAATCCAAATCCAAAATCCCCAAACCCCAAAAACCCGTTAAAACCATTTCTGTATTAATAACATCCTAATCAAAACACACAGCCAAGAAGCAAAATCGCATCCCACTTCTTTTCTTGGAGTTAGTGAAAACTGAACCCTAAAACAGGGAGATGCTTTACCTGAAGAGAGTTTCAAATGCAGATATTCCAAGGAAAAAGGGATTGACCCTTGGAGAAATGCCATCGAGTTCTTTGATTCGGACTGATAAGGGAGAAGGAGAGAAGAGTGTAGAGAGAGAGCGAACTTTTGAAGTTTTCTCCGCGGGAAAGCGCCGCTTCGGACGCTCTGATTTAAGTTATTTAACATTAGTCGTTATATTTCGCAAAAGGGGAAAATTACCATGGGCTGCGACTAATAATCACTTAAAAGGATCTCTTCTTTTTTGAAAATTACAATAAAGGTTCCCTTTTTCTTCAACTACCCAAAAAGGAGAAAAAAAGAAAAAGAAAAAGAAAAAAGCACCACAGTTTAGTTCATGAAGTGAATAAGAATAACATCCAAAAAGCTTATTGTTCTTGTGTGTATTCTTGAAAAAATCCAATAAGAAATTTGTAGAAGAGAAATATTTTTTTCTTTAAAGCATTGATAGAAGATATTTATTATTGTAAAATATTTTTTTTTCAAAATAAAAAAAGTTTAGAACTTGTATTAGGACTACATTTTTTATGACTTTAATAATATGAATTCGAGGGATTGACTTTAATAGTATGAATTCGAAGGATTAAATATAATAGATTGAAGGAGGTTTTGAGAAAAAATATTCATATTCTTGATGTAGCATGTTGTCAAGGCTTTTTTTTTTTTTTTTTTTTTTTTTTTTTTGTGGTTTGATTATTTGATATGATTTTTGTTGTTTTGGATGCAATGGTGGAAGTTGATCAAGATTTCATTAAAAAGGTTTTTTGCTTTAGCTTTGTGTTGAAACCACTTGAAATGTCACACCCAAAAAAAAAAAACATTTATTTCGTGTTTGTTTGAAATCACTTTATTTATGCATTTTTTAAAATCAATTTATAGTCTTATTGAACAGTTAAATCCACATTGACCCCCCAATTTGTTTATATGTTTTTTTTTTGTTGCTATGATATTTAGCATGTTTGGCATTATAAATAAAAAGATGTATTATTGTAATGGTGTGGTTACAATTGGTGTTGTTTTTTCTATGGTTATTGTGATGTTGTATTTTTCTTCTTTGAAATTAGAAATTATGTTCTACTAGGCTTTGTAAAAAAAACTTAGTTTTTTAAATGTTTAAAAAATTTGTAGTGAAAAAAAAAATCTCAATGAAATGAAATGATTGGATTATATAATAAGTTTTTTCATTTATGATTTTTTTTTCTTTTTTTTCGGCTTTGTTCATGTTTTATAAATTAATTTCTTAATGCACTAGATGTGTTGGATGTCAATTAATGATTGAATTATAATTTCTTTTATTAATGAATTTGTTACATTTTTATATGCGTATTCTATTGGTATGATGTGTTGAATGCCAATTAGTTTTAAAAAGATTCTCGTACAACCATTATTTTTTTTTATATAAAATACAGGTGATACAAATGTACTATAGTTACACTACAAATACATTAATATTATGATACATTATGATATGCCTAATTCACCAAAAAATTGAATGAAAGTGACATTTGTGGGTTATAATGTTGTATTCATAGAATACTCAATGTTATAAATAAACCTTAGAAGCCAAATGAAGTAGTAAATATATATATTAGCTAGTAATTTCAATGTATCAAGTTGTTTTTGCTTCAAGGACAAAAAACTATGTTGGTTGTAAGATATGTGAATCTATTTGTCCAACTGGTTTCTTGAGTGTTTGAGTTTACTTATGGCATGAAACAACTCGCAGCATAGGTCTAGCTTATGGATGACAATGGGGTACAATGCACAATATTAAAGTGGTCGATCATTCATTTGTATAGATTATGCCTTAGCTCAATACATGATAGCTGAAGCAATCCACCAAACTCTATTTCTTCCACAACCTTTTTTTTGTTCATTGGCTTCTTCAACTAGTTATAAGAATTTCTTTCTTTAGCATTTACCGTTAATCTCCACATCCTATACTAGTAAATAAACAAAATTATATGTCTTGCCGACTAACATATAGATGAAATTAATAAATAAAAAAATCAATTAATAAGATTAAACATTAATGTGGAACATTAATACAATCAAAACAAAAGTATAGTAAATGAGAGAAAGTTCAAACCTTATGGTTTATCTATGTTTTCTTCCTATGATCCATACTTGATGCAACTAAATTAATTGTATTATACAATGAAATAAGAGTTGTTGATTCTTATCATCAGAAATCTTGTCAAATCATATATAATTTATAAAAACAAATAAGTATGAAATTTAAATTAAGATAGAACTTAATTTAGCCTCTAAGGTTAATTTATGACATAGACTATGTTAGAACCCAAGATGAAAAGTTAAGAATATCTGATTTCATTCAAGATTTCAAAATTAGAACACATTAGGTGTTGTTATAATCTATTGTGTTGTAAGTGTAATGCATTTGTATAATTGTGTTGTAAGTGTAGTACATTTGTGTCATATCCTTTATTTATTTGTTATAACTACCCTTATTGATCCTTATAAATATCTCATTGACATTGCTATAAACACACTAAACAAGTGTATTATTGGAGAACGAGTTTAGGTTGTTTATCCTGTATTAACATACAAAAGAATTTGTTAAAATTGTGGTGACCTAATTAAATAAGGCTAACTGAAATGATTAATAATGTTGAAGATGCATTTGAAAATCTAATTTGCGGTCAACACATCATAAATGTGTGGAAGGAAGTTACTTTATGATTGTACTTCATTTAAGAAATTACTTTTATAAAAGGGAGAATTATGTCTTGGGGATAGATGGACACCCAAATTAACAAAAGGTCCATGCAACTTTTCAAATTGAGCCCAAGACCCAATGAAAGTATAGAAATTGAGTTGAAGGATATCATCCTTCAGTATTTCCAAAAATGCCCTTTGTTGATTTTGAGAAAAAAAAATTAATATTTTTGAAAAATACTTTTAGTTAATTTAATATTTTTGATTTAATTTAATATTCTTTAAAATACTTTTATTTAATTTAATATTTTTAAAAAATAAATGTATTTAATTTAATATTTTTTTAAATACTTTAATTTAATTTAATATTTTTGAAAAAAAAATATTTAATTTAATATTTTTGAAAAAAAAAATATTTAATTTAATATTTTTGAAAACTATTTTTATTTAATTTAGTATTTTTGAAAAAAAATTATTAAAAAAAATTATTTAACTTAATTTTATAAAATATTTTATATGTGTTCTTAAAGGGTATATTTGTCCGTTACTATTTCATATCCTTCAACTTAATTTGAAGAGTTATATGGACCTTTTGTTAATTTGGAGGCCCATCTACCCCCAAAAGATAATTCTCCCTTTATAAAAACCCACAATGACATTTAAATTAAGTTGGAACTTAATTTGGCCTCTATGGTCGATTTATGACATAAATCATGTTAAGACATTGGAAAGAAAACTTAGAACATTTAATTTCATTCAAAATTTCGAAATTGGAATACATTATGTGTTATAATATGTTATACCGTAAATGTAATTGTCTTGTAAGTGTAGTGCATTTATGTCATATCCTTTATTTATTTTTTATAGATACTCTTATTGATCCTTATAAGTATCCCAATGTATTATTAGAGAACAAGTTTAAGGTGTTTATCCTATATTAGCATATAAAAGAATTGGTTAAAATAGTGAACTATTTGAATGAGGTTAATGGAAATGATTAATAATATTAGAGATGCATATGAAAATCCAATTCGCAATCACCACATCATAAATGTGTAGAAGTAGGTCACCTCATGATTGTACTTCATTTAAGAAATTATTTTTACAAAATCTCACAATGAAATTTAAATTAAGTTGAAACTAAATTTAACCTCTGAACTCTATTTACAACAAAGACCATGCTAGAACCATTGATGGATAACTAAAGACATCTAATTTCACTCAAAATTTTTAAATTAGAAATGCTTTAGGTGTTATTGTATTTTGTTGTACTATTAGTGTAATTGTGTTGCAAGTGTAACATATTTGTATTGTACCTACTATTTATGATAAAACAGATACTGTTAGTGGTGTCTATCTATATTCATTGGCATTCTTATAAACATGCCCAACTAGTGTTTTTGTAAATTACTATACAACACTAATGTTAGCTTTCAATAAGTTTATGAATTAATATGTACTATTAAAAGTCAACTGCAAACAAAATACTAAGTTAAGACTAGCAAAAACTTATTTTGTTTGAACGCAAAGTAACCATAAACTATATTGAAAATAAAATAAATATTTAAACATACACTATTTCCGTGGTGGTAAAAAACAAAATGCTTATGATCTTTCATATTTTAATATAGGATTTCTAGGGTTTGCTTTCTTATATTGATTTTTAAAATAAATATTTTTTTTTTCAAGGTGGATTTAAGGTGTTTTAATGTCATTTAATTTTAAAATTAAGAATAATTTTAAAATTAAATGACATTAAAACACCTTAAATCCACCTTGAAAAAAAATATATTTATTTTAAAAATCAATATAAGAATTGGTTCTTTGTGTGATGCATTTATATGCATTAATTGTTTGGAAATAAAAAAATTTGGAGATTCAGTTAGCTTCTTTTTTAAATTAGCAACGGCTTTAGTAGGATGTAATGCTTAGGGGTTCTTATGAAAATGTCAAGAGGTTGGGATATTTTTTTACTCATATAGAAATAAATAAGGAAAAAACACATAATTAGTGTTAAGTCACGATTATCCTTCCATTTCCAGCCCAACCTATTTATCTCAATTTTCCCCACAATCAAGCTCAGATTCCCTACAATTCCTTTAATTTTCAAATAAGTTTTCAAATCTAAAATATTTTATTTTTCCTTTCCATTTTTGAAAATAACAAAGAGGGAATTGAGGTTTGACTTTTGGCGAGTTTAGTTGTAGGAGTTACTAATACCAACTCAAGAAGTTGGAAATTTTGTGTTTGTTTTCAGAAATTTTGCTTCTTGATCCCTAACCCCTTTTTTTTACTTGCTTACCCGAGGAAAACTTTGTATGGAGTTTTCTTCAACATTCTAAAGTTTGGTGAAGATGAAATCAAAGCTGCAATGGGCGTATTCATGATTTTTAATCCTCTAACCCTTTTTCTTATTGAAGGCTAAGCAACAAAGTTTTCCTATTTAGCTTTTTTGAGGTTCAATGTTCATGATTCCAAATCTCATAATTCTTGTGTGAGGAAATTTTATTCTCTCTAATACCTTGGGAAATCATGAAAGTAAGAAAATGACCATAGCATAGCCAAGGTTGCTTTATTCTTTATTCCTTCCTAATGACCTTCATATTGATATCAACGAACCTATGAGTTGGATTGTGATACACAATTCTAACAAGTGGATTCCAACAAAAACCTAACATCACAAATGAATCAAACTTTTTTATTGCATTGAGATTGGAAGCTTAGGTTCAAAACACTTTTAGAAACATCAACCTCTCTATTAAAAAAAGGAAGTGTTTCAGAAAAATAATAATAATAATAATAATAATAATATTTTTTTTCTCATTATCTTTAAATTGAGATTTGGGTTCATTTAGAAAATAAGGTAAATTGCCATGTAAAATCAAGGATAATGGTTTGAGACCTTATCATAAGGACATGACTATGTTCATTGATATGTGAGATTGTAGGGAGCTCTAGATTACTCTGTTTCATATCTTAGAATTAGGATAGGTGTAGGTAATTCTCTCTAAGCTTATTTAGATCCTATGCACCATGGATATATGTATTCAAAAAAAAAAAAAAAAATCTAGGATCTAGAAAACGAGATTAAAGTGCTTATTAATGATTTGGATGTTCCCAAATCATTTCCTTGCGATTAAAAAAAATATTGAAGTTGTTGAAGATCTCGTAAGCTCACGATCTCTTGCATGATGACTCTCCATATACTAGGTATTTAAATGGTGGAAGTTTTGAAGGTAAAAGCTAGGGCTCTTTTTGAAACGTAGAAAATTGAGTGAAAGAACTTGAAACCCTAACTCTTAAAAAGGTATTTATAAGGTTCCTACTAGGCTTAAGGGATTTGAGCCCACCTTGGGCTTGGATCACTTAAAATAGTCCAAAAAGGGTCCTAATTGATTAATGAATCTAAAATGACTATCTAATTAATCAGTTAGCCCAATACAAAGATATCATTCATTAATCCTTGTGCAACCTTAAAAAATTACTAAAATACCCTTATGCACATAAGTGAACTAAAAGCTAATTTAACCCTCATAAATTGTATCATCAAGGTATATGAGCTCAAGTAGGGACCACTGGAACCCATAAGACAATACTAGCTTTCTCATAATCCAATTTTGAAGTTGACTTAACATCCTACTATAGGGAGTCAACTACACTCTAATGCCTTATGTAAATAATAATAAGATGCTAAGTGCTTGAGTCTATGACATGTTATCGATTGTATACAATCTCCCCATGAACTGGTATTTATAATCTAATAAGGTGAAAACTATCAATCTCTTAAGATTACCATTTTTGAGTTTCAAATCTTCTTACAGTGTAATAAATTAACATATAATAACTCACTAAAAGTTAATGTCAAGTTCAACTTAAGAAACTACTTTGACCATAGTTTACTTAAACACACATCCTTAGGATCATCCAGGAGGACATATTGTCTCAATCCTATGAGATATCATGGTGCCTTTATATTTTTTGACATATGATTAGAATGATCAGGTCGACAACGACGCTAAGGATACCACGACAACGATGACAAAGGGAATGCTTAAGTAAAGAGTGCACTATAATGATAGTGAAACAGAAGTTGTTTTGGAATTGTAGAACAAATATTTTTTTTTCCTTCTTTCTTTTCTAACAAGTAATATTTTAATTTTATAATGTTAGTCAAAGGAAAAATTGGTCATTCTTAGGAATTATTAGAATGGGTAACCTTTTTAGGTCATTACTACTCCCAACTCACCTTATTAGGTAATTTTCCCTTTTTTAAATATGCTTTTTAATTTTACTTTTATCATTCTAGAAATTAAAGGCATGTGAAATGACCTTTTTTTTAAAAAAAAAAGAAAAAATAACTATCCCAAATTGGTACCTATCAAAAAGCAATGTCATACATACCTTTCATTCCATTATTTTGTACTTGGTATTATTATTTTGTACTTTGATGCGTATGTATCAAAAAGTGAGGCTAATCATAATGTACTACATTTAGAATTTGATTTTATTGTTACTTATATTTCATCTCATTGCATTGTACCTGGTCTTATTCTTTTTATGTTCTAGTGCTATTTGTTCATACTTAATCTCATATATTTGTACCTTGGTTTTGTATATTAGTACTTTTATCCAAAGACAAACTAAATCTTAATTAGATGTATAACTTTTTATTACTTGTAACTTTTACCAAGGTTCTTTTTATGTGGTTGAAATTACAATAGTTTTTTAGAAATATTTTCTTTATTACTACATTTTCAAATTATTTTTTAAATTGATCGTACAATGATAAAAAAAAAAACTAGGATAAGATGGGGATTGTATGAGAAATTTTCATATACCTCTCATCCAATCGTATTTAATTTTTTTTTCTTTGGAGACTGGAATAAGAATATATTTAAATAATCTAGGCGGATCGAGATTAGGGTGACTCATCTTGAACTTGCCCCCATTGTCTTTTCTAGTTTAAAATGTAAATACTACAACATTTGATAAATTTCTCAAATCCATGAACCGATTATAAACAACTTATCATCTTTAAAAAAAACTCATGACTTAAATCTTATATACAACTTTTAATGCACCTAAATTTATATACAAATGCAAGTGATAGGAGTGTGAATGCTCAACACATCATTAATGCAAACAAGGATGATAAAAGGAACTAGAAATATTGTAATAAATAAATTTATTAATAAAACTAAAATCTATTACATTATGTTATATTTTCTAGGGTTATATCCTAATAGTTACAATACTTAATAAGACAACATTAAGTAAAGAGACTAAATGCATAAACTATATATCCACTTAAACCTATATATTAAAAAAATCAATAAAATATTTTAAATTATGTTGTAGAAAAATATCTTATCTTTCGATAAGGAGAAACATTGGGTCTAACTAAATATTTTGATTTGATTTATGAGCATGTCAAAGCAATTTAATGTTCAATAATGTTGGCCTAGACCTATTTCACTAGTCACCATCCTTGACATATTGTAATTCCTCTAGGTAGGGTGTGGTGTGCCTAAGAAAATTCTTTCAATATATTCCTTCTTTGGGTGACTATGCATGTATGTTGGGCCCTTTGTGAGCACTAGGTTATTTTTTGTGTCTGGACTCAGGACTTCTAAACCACCAAACTTGCACCGACCTCTTCTCCCTAGGGTGAAGCTATTGAACAAATGACTAAATATTGTTCATATTTTTTCCCCTAAAAATGGATCAAAATTGGATTTTATTCCTTCTCCCAATTCATTGATTTAAACCCAAAAAATATGGGAAAATGTTGGGATATTAATACTCTATTGATATGATAGTAGTTGATATGGAAAAGTGTTGGAATATTAATGCTCTATTGACCTACGTGTCCTACTCCTATATGAAATAAAGAAGGTTGTTGTGACCGACAATGAAAGTGAAAATTAATCTCATAGCTGTCCATAAAACTAGCATGCAACCTTTGCCTCCCTACATATACGATGTGTTCATTGTGTGTTAATTAAAGAAAATTTTAATTGAGCAAAAAAAAAAAAATTGATTTAAAAATCAAGGCTATCTATTCACCCCTCTGTAGATAGTTTTAGGAATTAAGATAAGAACGTTCCATTGGAAATAAAGCAAAGTAAATATCAATTTTTTTTTTCGAATCCTTCTTAATCTTGATTTATGGAATTGCAACAAGTGGAATCATCTATAAACAATTCACCATACTTTTATATAAGTAACCATTCCATTGGAAAGTCCATATGAAATTTTTCTTGAAAATGCAAGTTGAACTAGTTTAGAATTTTGTTGAATATGGTTGGGGACCTCTATTAAAGTTGGATGAAATTGGCAAATCTACTGAAGAACTTGAAGCCCAAATATGAATAGGATAAACTCAATAAGAAAGGAAATGAGGCAATGCTAAGGCCCTTCTAGGAACTTTTATATTATAAGCCTTGATGAGTTTTATAGGACAACAAAAAGTAAACATGTTAAAAAGGCTTGGGATATTTTTTTTATCGAAACATGTCTTTATAAGACCAAGTCAAACCATCTTTATATTCTCTTAGTAATTTGGCCATACTCTTTTGCAAAATTGGTTCTGGCCCTTTGGAATGCCAAAGTTTAGTGCTATCTCATCCAAATATTTTAGTCCATTTTCAAGTCAATTTTACGTATACATACATGGCCACTTCTCCAACCACACATGATAGCCATAAGTTGATAAGTTTTTAGCCACACAATTTAAGAACCAATTGACTAAGTTGTAATTTGTTTACCTTGCTGTTGATATTAGCAATTATTTTGTAGAAAAAATTCCACTACACTTGGTTCATCTTTTAGCTACTTTAGAGTTAGTTTATCGAACTAAATTCATGACTAATTATATCCTCATTCATCCAAGAATTTCAACTACTAATTTTTTTTTTTCAATTTCCAAGAACATTAATTCTTCTCTAAGAAACTCAACAATTCTCCATCAGATTCAACTAACTTCAAACCTCCACAACTATCGTCATAGACCACCATTAATGATAAAGCATTAATTATCATTTTCCTATTATTGGCTAATCATTTTATTGATTAGATTATTGATCAAGTCATAAATTCTCAAATTTAGCTAAACCTTGTATACAAAAATCTCTACTTCCAACTCTTATAATTTAGTATACTAATATCAGTGTGTTTAATAATTCTACACGTTTTAATACTTTAATTAAAAAAAATAAGGACTATTACATGACTTGCCATGGTGAACTAACAAGGAATGAAACTAGAATTATGTAGCCATTGCACCCAAGTAAAAAAAGAATTAAACTATACAATTTTGTCACTTTTAGTGATGAAATGGTAAGATCTAGTAACAAAATTTTGTTATTTTCAATGACTATTTTTACATCATAAAAAAGTGATTATTCAATGACAATTTTAATTTCCTCACTAATGTTTAATTTTTCGTAGCAAAACAAAAACTTCACAAATCATGACTAATAATAACGAACTTTTGTCTACAAATCTTATGGCAAAAAATTTTCATCACAACAAACTAATAGTGACCAATTATAGTTTATATATAATGAATACTTTTGTAGCAAAAATTGATATTTGTTAGGGTGAAACTCATAATTTAAAGGAATGAAATGCAATGAACAGTATGGACAAATGAATGAGAGCCATAATTTGACCTAGAAGATCAACTTAAGAGCTAAATAGTTGATAGGATAAGGATAGTTAGGTTATTATAAATAAGGAAGACAAGAATTAAGGACACACAAAACACCTTAGTCAACCTCTCAAATTATATCATTTCGTTGTCAAATGCAAAACTTTCTTCTATCTTCAGGAGTAGGACAATAGGTCAATCACATGTTATCAATGGAGAGATCCTTATCTATGGATTCCTATTTCCTTTCTTGAAATTAATGAATCACCTTTGAATAGTATACAATCCTTGAAAAGAATTGAGCCGTTATTATAACAAGGAGTCTAATCAATACATTATGGTGATTCATCAATTATTGGGAAGGAAATCATAGAAAAGACATCCACCTAATATCGTCCTTGCTATGTCAGCTTATATATATATAGAGATCTAAGAATTACTGCAAATTAGCAATGGGGCAAAGAAATTGTCTTATCCAACTATAAGATCTTTTTAGAATTAATGCAACTAATCAATGGGTTCATCTTGTTGAAAAATGTCTCAAATTCTTAATTAGTATAGATTCTTTTTTATAAAGATTATTATATAAAATATTTTCTAAGTTGATATATTATTGTAATATTAGATTTCTTTATAAAATAAAAAAAGTTGATAAGAATATCTTTCTAAATATTATAGGTTATAAGGGGAAAAAGTTCTGAAATGGGGATGAACTTGAATAGAAACCCAATAGTTGTATCTAATTCTAATATCTGTAATATTTTATATGGTATATTAAAATAATTTTCTTTTATTCATGAAAATAGACATGATTGGTTGAATCGCGTTAAAACCTCATATATCTTTATATGAATCATTTACCTTTGTATTCTTAAACTAATATGTTAGTATTGAAGCTTCCTGTTGGTACAACACATCCCGTGGAAGTTGATGTGAAGCACAACAGAAGGTGAATGCAAAGGATATTGTTCCGGCATCCAATGCAACCCTGGCCTGATTTGTGAAATGAGACATCTTTGGTGTGATCACCTTGCCACATAAGGTCGGTCTTTGGTCACTTTACAAGATTGTTAGAATTCGGGAGCGATGGTAGCAAGACTCAGCGGGCAAATGTTACAAATGTTACAAATCCTTTGTAATACTCTCAGCTTAGCCATGAGAGGAGAATTTTGCCACGACACTTTCATATACCATCATCTTTTGCACTGAAACCAATGTCCCAAATCCTAGAATCTGGTGGAGGAGCTCCATAATTTCAGTAGGAAATAGAAATTTTCTTATTGATGAAGTAAAAACTTGGCCAGAATTTGTTTAATAGTACCATGACACCCTTTCTGTAAGCGGAATTTCACAATGGAAACAGACAATCCTTATAAAAATTAGTACTAGGAAAAATTACAAAATACGACCGCCACTTAAAAATTACTTGGAATAATACCAAAAACCAATGCCAATGGGAAACAAACAAATAAATCTACGAACCAAAACTTGCCGACTTAAAATTTGAAAACTCGCACTAATAATTACTTGATAAGACTGTCTCCTATTTCCAGGTCCTCAAAGTAGTCGGCCGCTGGCTGGTTTTTGTATTGAGCTGAGCTGGTTGCGGTGGTAGTAGCGTTCAGCTCCAAAACCAGGACACTAATGAATTGAAAGGCAGATTTTGTGAAAATGGGGATCATGGTGTTGACAAAATATGAAGAGAGGGAGAAAGAAAATTTGGAATCGGCTTTCAATTATGTTGATAGCCGTTGATAAATCAAAATTCATCCTTATCCAAAGAAAGACTAGTAATAATGGAATGGCTAAAATAATTCTCATGGACAAAGGTCACACTCAAAACTATATCACCACGTGAGATGTTGTGACCCACTTGATCTTAACTGAGATTTCGTAGCCGAAGATCCTGGGCTGTGTCTGGGGCCTGTCCTTGAGTTGAGACAGCTTCGAGATATGGCACTACCACAGCCACCAATTTTCCCTATAATCCTAGCAAACTTCAATACCTAAATGTATAAATCAATTCGGCAGAAAATAATAATAATAATAAATAAATAAAAAGAAAGGCAGTATAAAGCGAAATGCTTAATTCTAGGATTGGAAATGACGTGCTCTCTCAGACATCCTGAATCCTTCTTGGAATTGAGAGGAAGCGGAATTGCATTTTTTATTTTTTTTTGGATACGAGCTACGCAAGTCACGTTGGGTTTACAGAGACACGGATGGTACCCATCAGAACGACATGTCAGTCCCTCTCAAAATTCCCAAGAAAGCAAAAAACGAAAATTCCAATTAAGAGAAAAACAATCCAAAACAAACAAATCCCACCAGGCCACCACCTTCAATAAGATGGGGGGAGTTTAAAGGAAAGCGATGGGGTCGTGTGGGAAGCGGAGATGGATATATAGCATATCTCACCTCTGGGATTCTACTGTTCCTCGTTGTATTTTTTTGGTTGCAATGACTGTATAGATTCCCAACTTTGGCTTCAGTCCTTCGGAATGCCAACAAAATTACACCAGACAAGGGCTTCAGGTATCAGTCCATTAACAGTGCCTCTTACTCCCCCTCTCTCTTTCTATCACATTATGAAATTATTGAGGCACTCCCACACTCTTCCTTTTGACTTGACCACTTGACTATCCAAAACCTTTGTATCCATCTCTTCCTTTCTGTATTCCTCCCTCTTTTGCAATTATGAATTGCCCAGTCTCCATGAACAAAGCAGAACAAAACAAAAAGAAAAACCATTCTTCAGAACCCACCAGCTTTGTGAAGCACCTGCTCATCATACCATACCAACAACTCTCCCAACATACACACAAAAACCTCAACTTTTAGGTGATTCATTTGGATTGGATGGATCATGGATCATGGATCTTATTATTTATAAATGTTGACATATATGTATATTAGTAAGCATATTTTAATACGTGAATTTCATAAAGCATAGCTTTAGTCCTAAATTATCGTAACTATTGAGAGGGTGGCACCAGCCACCGGTGTTCTGGTACGTACTTGTATGTGTGCATTTTGAAGGTGGACTTGGACGGCCCAGTATATATATTGTGGCTACTTGGATCTAAGACCCTTCCCCTGTGACATCTTTGTTTTGCGCCCCCTACTCCCATTTCCCTTTCCCAACCTTTACTTATCAAGAAGTAATTTTTATTGAGTTTGGTGATTACATGATGAGGGTTTTGTAATGCAAACCCTTCAATCGCTTGTAATATTTCTTCTTAAAAATTTATACTAGCTATTTCCTGGCAATCCACGAGTCATTGTATTTGTCTCACAGTTTAGTGTAAAGTGGAATTCGATCATTATTTTGGGTAATGAGGCTAATTTATGTTATTTTGGCATGATCAGTTCACTTGTAGAATGTAAAAATTGGTCCAATGCGAAGGGATGTGACGTTTCTTTGGTTTTTTGTGGAATACTTCAGCTTTTTTTAGTATAAAATCTTAAGCTAAAAATTCACAAAGCTAAGTTCAGCATAATGAGTTGTAATGCGCCGTCGAATTTGAATGCAGTAGTGTGGAGACGAGGGTGGAGTTACAATGCTAGGGTGTTTAGATCACCTTGAGAGTTTGTCATGGAGATTTGAAATTCGGTGTGTGTCACATGAAGGCTTAAATTTTTTTAATATTACTAGCACATGTTTATACTTTTACTTTTACTTTTACTTTTATCTACCTAACAATTAAGTTTCCATTATTATATACATTTTTCTTTTAATAATTACTATTATTAATTTCAACCCCTTTATCATAGATGTTGTGAGTTGTAACTTCTTTAGTTTTTCCGTGAATCTTGTCTTTTTATACCAACTTCATTATTCAAGCTATTTTACCTTTTCATCTCATCTTTGTGTCACTATAACTTATTGCTTTTCACGGTGCTTTGTTTTTCCTCATTTTCAAGGTTTGGCATGATGATAGTTAATTTCACTTAAAAAGATTTCGGGCTTTCTACAAGAGTAGAGTATTTTTTAAGAAATCATATCATAAAAAATAATTTTAAAACTAATATTGTACTTTAAAAAATTATATCATTGTAAAAGTGAACTCGTCTCTTCATGAGATGAGTTCAAAATAAAATAAATAAATAAATTCATCATATAAAGGACAAGTTCAATAAAAATAAAAAAATCGAAAAATAAAATGTGAATTCATTTTTTCAAAATACAAGTTTAATTTAAAAAGTGAATTCATCTTTTAAAAAGAAAAATTCAATGAAAAATAAGACAAGTGATAAAAAATGTCATACTTATGTATTTATTTTTTAAACAACTATTTTTTAATAATATTGTTAACTCAAAAGTTCTCCTAATCACATTTTGATGATAATAAATTATGATTAGTTTACCAATGTCTTAAAATCAATATAAGTTTCAGGTTTTGTTTGAGAAATTTAAATAGAAATTCAGGATAATCATCAAAAGATCAAAAGAGTACAAGTCTAAGTGTGCATGAAGACCTTTCAAGCCTAAGAATCATTTGTAAGATAAATATATGGGTGCACTTAGGATTTTCATGTTAAATCATATATAATTTAATACTTAATTTTTGTATTAAAGTCAATATTTTATTAAAACCTGAATATTTTTACTTGAACTTTAGACAAAATGTTTTAAACTTGATCTATTAAAGTACTTAAAGACCTTACCTAAGTTTTAGAACAAAAATAAATTGAAAAAAAAAAAAGTTTTCGAGCCAAAATAGGTAAGTTGATCAAGGGACTACTCTACTGGCTTAGTTGGTCAGGGAACTAGTTGACCAATTGCCTTTTTTTGGTTAAGGACTAGTTGAGGAATGCAAAGTTATTCTCGCTACCAGTAGTTATGCATTTCTAGTTGATGGGAACCTTTCTTGGTTGAAGGGGGGACCTTTCTCAATCGAGGGGAAATTTTTCTTAGTTGAGATTCAATCTAGGGTCCAACAGTTACCTATCATTTAATGCCCAATGACTAGTCAATTGGTTGAATCGAAACTCAATAAGATGAAGTTAGTTTCTATTGCTTTTCATGTTTGAAGCTAGAAACTTATAAATTGAGAGCTCGATATCATTTATCGCATATAGAACACTTGCGATCATCGTCCTACCTACTTGTTTCTCATTAAAAGCTCTCATATTTCCCTTTTGATGCATTAAACTGCTATTTGTAAATCACCTTAATCCACCCATCTTATTCATTATATATAGCCTTTTCTTGTTGTAGTTATGCATTTACTGAGTCAGGATGAGAGTGTTTTTCCTTCTTATTAAAATGAGGCTTTGAATATTTAAATCTTCAAGTTAAAGTATACTTGAAGGAAACTTGTAGTGTCCATTGAAACCGAGAATTCAAGTGTAAATAATTGAAAACTTGGTTAAAGCTTGAAGTTAATAGAATTCTTACTTCGTTGGAGCTTGACGAGAGTAGACATAAATAAGGATTACCAAATCACCATAAAAACAATGTTTGTTTTCTCTACATCTATTTATTTATTTATTACTCTTAAACTTGCTTAAACTTAGTGTTTTTGCTAAAGTCTTCAAAAACTCAATTCACACCACCCCTCTTACGTGACTTTCTCATTTCATCTAATTAGCGTTAAAACTCACAAATATTATTTAAAGTTTTAAAAGAAAAAATTCAAATATTTTTTCCCTACAAAAGTTTGACATTTAATTTCTAAGTTTTTTTTATTTATAAATTATATTTATTTTAATATAATAAAAATTAAAAATAAATAAATGGGACCTAAGTGAAAATTTTCCTATAAATGCTTTATCTTTAAAAAATTTATTGGAAGGGAGATAAAAATTGATTTAAATAAACACAATAGAATTAGGATTGGGTAACCTGTCCCATTATTATCTCTTGATTAATTGATGATGCTTATCATATATATGGTATTTATAAAAATTCTTATAACGTAATAAAGTTTAATTATGATAATGTTCTTGTGAGCTACGTTGGATGAATGGTATTCTAATGTGAAGATAAATGTGTCTCAAGTGCATTTGGTGATAACGCGCAGCCACGCATGGTTTGCTCAAATTTTAAATTCGTAAAGCTTTAAGAAGCACTTCAGTTGAATCCAATGTATCTAAAGCGTAATATTTCTTTTTCCTACTAGAAAGCAAGTCTTCTTTATTGGCATGGGGATTCATATTGTTCATAATAAAAGCTCATTGTGCGAGGTGCCTTGAAGATAACAGAAACATGATCTAATAAAACAATTATTTAAAAGAAAATTGTAATTTTTAAAATTTTTCATCCCATAAAAAAATGTATTTAAAATAATGAACAAATTAAAATAAGGATAATAATGGAACAGGTTTGGGGCAAATTATCTAAATCCTAATCCCGTTTCATTTATTTAAAATAATTCTCATTTTTGTCCTAATAAAAAAATTAAATCCAATAAGGGTGGATATAAGAATTAACATTTTTTGAAAAATTTTTAATTTAAAAAAAAATTAATTACATTAAAATAAATATATTTTATAAATAATTAAAATATTATCATTTTTTATAATTTATTTTATTGAAAAATATTTTTTATTATATATTAAAAATAGGAAAATAAAATTTAAATTAAATTAATTTATATATTTAAATTAAAAATTATTTAATATTAATTTTATAAGGTATAGGTTAGATCTATTCAAAAACCCAATAATTAAGTGCTTGTTTGGATTATCTATTTTCTATTTTTTAAAATAAAAAATTATAGTAATTTACCTATAAACTCTTACATGAAAATGAAATAAAATGTATGAAATTATTTGATATTCTTAAAAAAAATTATAAATTATTTTTACTAGTTTAATTTTTTTTAAAATTATTATTTATAAGATAGGCCATTAAAAAAACACTTGTAGTATTAAAAACAAAATATATTTTTGGGAAAAAAATAATAAAATCAGACATTGAACAAAATTTAAAACATATTTCAAACCACACCAAAATTTTGGAAAAGCAATCATAAAAACCTCCCATTTGGGATACTTGGAAGATAGTAATTTATAGAGAAGAGGGCGTGTGAGTCAAACAAAATATTAAAACATGTGGGTAACTTTTGAAGTATAATTTAAGCTAAAATGAGATAAAGAAGAGGGATTAATTAGATTCGGGATCGAGAAGACACTTGGGTGGTATGATTATGTGGTACGTCCTTTTGTGATGCGGAGCATGTGTCCAGAATCCATCTCCCATCATCTCCCCATTCCTTCCAACTGAATAAAATAAATAAAAGAAACAACTCAGCATATTTCTCTTTTTCCTTTTCCCCATTTTTAATACCACCCTCCACCTCCTTCCTCTCTCCCGCATCACTCGTACTCCTATCCTATCCTCCCTTTTTTTTTTTTCTTTTTTCTTTTTTTAATTTTATTAAGAATTTACTATTAAAAAAACCAATATTAAAATAAATAAAATGTTTTTTTAAAAAAAAAAAGTTTTGTTTTAAGTATTGATATGAAAAATTATTTTTAAAAAATTACATATTAAAATAAAAAATAAAGAGCTATCCCAAATGGATCCAAGGAGCTTCATGATTGGATTGGTTGTTAATTGTGTGAGTTAGGTGGAGTAGGACTTGTACATTTTTTGCGAACTTGCCTAACCCCTTTTATAAAAGATTCAACCATGCCATTTCGAGAGCCATGGGCTACAAGCAAAGAAAAAGAGCATATAGAATTTTTTAGAGTAAAAGACACAAATAAATAGGGAATCATGTAGACATTCGATCAACTTCACGATTTTAAAGCATATGAAGATAACCTATTTTTTCATTTAACAATACATGGATGCATGCAACTTGGATAGATTTGGCCTATTAAAATGGTCTCATGAATTGGAAAGGATGCTTGATAGATCTAAATAGATCTAGAGATTTAAGAAAAAATAGAAGATATCCAGTAATCTAGAGCGAGAGCTTTTGGTTCGGGATTTAGATATAAAGGGATGGTAAACATTGATTATTTTAAAACTCAATAATTATATCTTATTGTTATCATCTTTAATATTATCTATGATATAGTGAAATGATTTTTTCTTATTAACAAATATAAACATAATTAATCAAATTATGATAAAACCTAATGTATTTTTGTACATAGATCATTTGATTTTTGTGATCTTACATTAATATATTTGTATATAAAAGTTTTTTGCTAATACAACAAATTCTTAATCATAGCCAAATTGAGATTTTTGAGAGAGTTAAAAAGAGTATACAGACAAATGGATTATAAAAGCAAATTTGGTTGAAAATGAAGTTAATTGTTCTCTTATTGGAATGTGATTAAAAATGGATACATAATAGAGAGATGACAAACTGATTTGATAGAATTTGATTTATGATGGAGATTATTGAAAAATATCTCAAAATGCTAATTAGTGATGAGGGGAAAGGTTATGGGGGAAAGATGAATTTGTAAAAAATGTACATGATAGATAAAGACATAAAGAAGAATTGGAGACACCAATAAAATAAAGGAGCATAATTTAAGGTATAAATACAAGAAGTGTAGAGATAAAATGTTTCAGGTTCAATAGTTGTATTTAATTTGTATTGTAATATTTTATAATATAGTGAAATAATTCTCCCTTATTTATGAATGTAGATATAATTGGTTGAATTTTTTTAAATCTTGTGTACCTTTATGTATATAATATTTGAATTTTATTTTTGCCTATATATATATATTTGTATAAGTTTTTGCCGGCGCAATAGGTAACTAGTATCAAACTCATCTATCAGAATGTGCAACCCACACCAAACCTAACCTAATATTGAATCGAGAATTTTCAACCCATATCAAACCCCAAATTCATCTTTCAAAATGTACAACTCACATCAAACCTGACCCAAAGTTGAATTGGGAATTTTCAACGCATATCAAACTCATAGATAAATCGAGTTTCATAGATAAAATGCTTAAGAGCGGAGTCTTCTAATAAATAAAACAATTATTTTTAAAGTAATAAAATATAAAATATATTATGAAATATGAGCTTAAAGGTTAAATATGTCTCAAAGCTATGAAATATACAGTTAGTTGCTATTTTAAATAAAATAATAAATAAATAATAATGATCAAATTGGGGATATTTTTTTAACACAAATCCTACCCTGACCCGTTTATTCCTTACCGACATCAACCTCAGGCTGTCCAAGTCGGAGAGGGCTAACAATTTTGTAACAATATCTGGTTGGATTTGTTCGTATCACTTAGCTTTCAATCCCCTCTTTATGGCTCGCCACTTTATCGTCCATAACTCAATCTTACGTACGCTATTTACATGAACATATTTGCAGAGGGTTAGAAATGTGAACAGTATATACATGTCCTGAGACTGTCGATTTTTATGTTAGTGGTGTTTTGAATTGTCCTCGTACTTAAAACAACCTTAATAAGAAACAATTTTCACAGCGATGTGGGCGCCGCAACTTTTTTTTTTGAAAATTGCTACAATGTAAATTTTATTGAGGCGGTCGTGAAAAAGTTTTTACCCATGTAAAAACTTCTGACATAGGAGTGAACCGTCTCAAAATTAATGAGACTTTTTGTAACAGTTGAAATGCGTGTGACGTTGGGTGTAAAGACAAACCCATAAATTAAAATTTCCCCATGAGCATTACTTTAAAAAGAATCCCTCTTTTGTTTACGGTTTTGACTTTGGTCGAGGCGAAACTATTATTATTGGACGTTGGTGCTCTCAAAAGTGCTCTACCCAGTGCTTCTCTAGACCAACAAAAATTTGCTTTACTTTTATGTTTGCAAATCTTTCACAGAAACATATATTTGTAAGGAACGGATATGAAAAAGATTATTACAAGAGGAGGGGTTTTTAAATTCTTCAAATTCTGGGCTGTCTTGAATTTATGGCCAAATTTAGACAAGGCATGGATTTCGACTTTACAATTATTTGGCTCAGCTTTTCCTGAATGTCATTAAATGAGTCAGCTTTTTTCAATCTTAATATATCCAGCCCACTTAAGAGTTAAACACATTGAATTTCCGGAAGGTTTACATAAATGAAAAAGGGGCAGAACGGAATCTGGGAATGGATTAAAATCAGAAGCAAGCCCACAGAATGGGAATCCCCACTGAATAAAAAAGATGGGAAAGAAGCGAAAGGGAAAATTGCAACGAACTGTGTAATGTGAGGAATGGCATGTGAGGATGGAGAAATAGGAGGAAAAACTTGAGGAAATGATTAAAGTCAGGGTGACAAGTGACTAATCGCGCTTCACTTCAACTTTTGGGAAAGCTGCTTCAGAGAAAGAACAATTAATCAGGGTTTTAGAGTCATCACATGTCCTTATAATGCAGGTAGTTTGGTCAATGAAGCTCAAATTCGACCTTTTTTTTCGCTTTCTTTTTTTTACCAGTTACCTTTTTACTTGAGAGTGAGAGAGGGGTGGGTGGGGAGGAGGTCACGTGAGGGTGAAGGGGGAACTCACGTGGAACGGGGGGGGATTCTGGGCCTGCATTTATTCATGCAAATTACAGTGTGATGAATAATGACTGTTTGTTTTCTTATGGGGGGATGTTTTTTTGTTTCTGTCCAAATGCCTGTGTGTGGGTGTGTGGGGTGGGCTCAAAGTTTGAAGCAAATGTGATTGGGTCAGCCCTGATGACCCCACACCCACACCCCCACCCCCCACCCTAAACCCACACTACAATAAGAGAGAGAGCTTTATAAAGAAGACGCCTCTCAACCTTACCTGCTCATGGTGGGGGTCAATGAAACAAAGAAAGAAAGCTCATGGAAAAAGCTAAAAGCTTAAAAGCCTAAAGCTTAAAGAAAGCTGATGGCAGAAAGCAAGAGCTTCTTTTCTTCATCTTCTCTCCCCCACCCCCTCTCTCTCTCTATTTCTCTCTCTCTCTGTCTCTCCATTCGCTTCTGTGATCAGTAAAGCTGAAAGAAACTACTCCAAACTTCAACAGCTGTACAGGCAGGGATTTCGATTTTGTTGCTTCAACCCAGATATTATTCATCAAAACGCTAGAATTCACCCATGTTGGAAAACACTGCTGCTGCCTCCACTGCCCCATCTTCTTCTTCCGATGCATTTACTTCCTTAGAGAATGGTGTTTGTAATAAAAGGAAAAGGAGACCGGCTGGGACTCCAGGTAAAAAAAGCCATATGCTTGTCTTCCTAAATTTTTTCACTCTTTGTTTTCGCCTTTCTTTTACTGGGGTTTTTCCTTTTCAGAGTGAATTTCAATTTTTGTTATTATTGTTGTATATAGATCCAGATGCGGAGGTTGTGTCTCTCTCCCCCAAGACCTTACTGGAATCGGACCGGTATGTGTGTGAGATCTGCAACCAAGGGTTTCAGAGAGACCAGAACCTTCAGATGCACCGGCGACGGCACAAGGTGCCCTGGAAATTGTTGAAGAGGGAGACACAGGAGGTTAAGAAGCGGGTGTTCGTGTGCCCGGAGCCTAGCTGCTTGCACCATGACCCCTTACACGCTCTTGGCGATCTGGTCGGCATCAAAAAACATTTCAGACGGAAGCACAGCAATCACAAACAGTGGGTCTGTGAGAAGTGCTCCAAAGGCTATGCTGTTCAATCTGATTACAAGGCGCACCTCAAGACCTGTGGTACCAGAGGCCACTCCTGCGACTGCGGCCGTGTTTTTTCCAGGTTCTTTCCTTTCTCTCAATCCTCAAAATCAATTCTTGTTTTGATTAATTAATGAATTTATTTTTGTCTCTCCTGGTTGGCGAGATTCTCTATTCTCTACCCTTTATTCAAAAACTTGCATGTTCAGGCCACAAGGTTTTATTGCTTAAATTGCTATGCTTTCCGCTATCTTCCTTCATTAAAACCCTAAAATTCGCCAAGGCAAAAGCTTTTCCTTTTTCTTTTTGGATAAGCTGGAAAAAGAGCTTATTGAAAAGACAAAGAAATCTGATTTTTTTTCAACAAGCCTTTTCAATTGTCATGTTTCTTGTTCCTGTTGGTATTCTCATGACCCTTACATATGAATTCTAAAACTTTTTGTTTGAAGATATAAATAAAATGCAATTATTCTAAACCCAAGAACTAGTTCAAGCCGTACATGACCTCACCTTAGCCTTCTTTTGTGATCTAGTGCAGCCAATGGAAGTTTAAGGACAGCGTATGTCTAGTCTCGATGACAGTTTCCATTGGCTAAATAAAAACCAAATGCCCAGAACACTAAATATTCATGTATGCACTTACCCCATTTGATTTCTTTTTGCCTATTTGTTTAATATTCTTGTAATAACCTACAGTCTTAAGCTAGTGTCCTCAGATGCTTAATCAATTTTTTATTGCTTGTTTCTTGGTAACCCTACATGAAGAAGGTTTGATTGCTTCTTTGACTTGGTTGTAATACTCGTCTTTGGTTATTAAAGACAAAGATTAAGAGCTCCTCCGTCTAATATAATCTAATCACTTTGAACTGTGAATCATTCCATCACTTCTTTGTCCTTTCAGAGTAGAGAGTTTCATCGAGCACCAAGACGCTTGCGCTGTCCGACAAGTCCGGCCTGAATTACAAACATTGCAGCCGGCCTGCTCGTCTAGAACGGCTTCGAGCACCAGCCCCTCCAGCGATAACAATTTCAGTAGAGTCCAGTTGCCAGGACTCACACTGCCAAAACCAGCTGAAACCGTCTTCTTATGCTTGGAGCGGAATAATCCTTCTCCTTCTGATCTGCAGCACAATCTTGAGCTTCGGCTCCTACCATCCCCGAACACGTACTCCTCGCGAAATTCAGATGAGAATCATGCCACTCATTTGAAGCTCTCTATCGGGTCATGCAACAGCGGCGAGATGAATGAACCCAGATGCGCCAGCGGTGATGCAAGTAGGAGCTCTCCAAGGGAAATGAATACTGCAGAACCAGCATTGGCGGCGTCAAGGTTGAAGGAACTGGCTAGTGAGCAGCTAAAGTTGGCTATGGCCGAAAAGGCCTCTGCTGAAGAGGCCAGACGAGAAGCAAAGCGGCAAATTGAATTAGCGGAGCTGGAGTTTGCCAATGCGAGGAGAATCAGGCAACAGGCACAAGCCGAACTGGAAAAGGCCCAGATTTTGAAAGAGCAGGCTATAAAGAAAGTGAGCTCCACCATTCTGCAAATCACTTGTCATGCTTGCAAGCACCAGTTCCAAGCAACAGCAGCCGGAGCACCGTCGGATGAGACTTCACTGGCTATGAGTTACATGTCTTCAGCCCTAACAGAAGGGGAAGGAGAGTAATAACAAACTGATGGTGGAGTAATCTTCCACAAAAATTTCTCTCTTTTTACACCCAATCCCTATGGATACCCTTGTTAATTTGTGGCTGTTTTCTTTTATCTCCTTATATCAAATGGCTGTTTGACCAAATGGTGTGATGTTGATCGAATGAGTGTTTTAACCAGTTCTTTTGTGTTCATCCGATATTTCTTTATTGTTTAATGGAAAGATAGAAGACCATCATGGTTTGGCTTTATATTTCTCATGATTACAGGCAAATAGTTGTAGCCTGCAACATTTACGTAAGAATCTCTTGAAATCATCACTCATATTCTCGATTTTTTATTTATTTTTTAAAATCAGGCCTTGATTAATTAACTCGCTTTCTTTTTCCATTCGAAGTGCCCACCTGCCGTGTGAGTTGGAGGAGTTCATATTTATGTCATTTGAATAAAAATTAGTCACCTTACTTTGGAAGTCTAAAGAATATTATTAAAAAAATGTTGGGTAGTCATGAGTATATATACCTCATTGAATATGAATACTTCTCACGTTGTGAATAAAAATCTCTTCATTTCATCTTTCAGGCTGTCAAAAGCAAATGTGTAATGCACGTAGATGAAATAGTATGATAATTGGAGAGGGGAAGGCAACGTGGAATGAATTGTCATAAGAATTACCAGCCTGTTTGTCTGAAAAAACCAGTCCATAGTATACCATGTTACTGAGAGTTTTCTAGCCTTGTATAGGGTTATATCTGGGGATTATTTACTGAAGAAATATGAACAAAAACATTCAAAGATGCGGACCCAAATTACAAACAAAATTTAAGATATCGCAGAGTGGGGGGGAGAGAGAGAGAAAGAGAAAGAGAGAGGTCGTTTTCATTGCATTTGTGTCCCTTTTAAATGTTTATAAAAACACCATGTTTTTCAGTGCCACAGTTGAAATGGTTAAGACAGGCACTCGTCTCTCTCAACAAATACAATACACAAACACATTGACATAGCTCATTTCTCTCTCCCTCTCTTTTTTATTTTTCTCTCACTCACTTTTATCAGAATCAGAAGGGGAGCAGGGTCAGCAGCAGTGGCACAGTACCTTTTCATTAATTTGAAGACCATATAAAACTCTAGTTGAGGGGCATTTGGATGATAAAATAAAAGGGAGAAAAAAAAAAAGAGAGAGAAAAAAGAAGGAGATTTCTCTTTCACAATTCAAACCAAAGCAAAAGCGAAATGAGGGCGAAGGTGCACCAAAAGATTTTCCATTTTTCTTTGCTTTTCTTTCTGGGACCACGTGCACCTCTTTCCTCACCTTTTAATGCAGAGTTCCTTTTTTATCCAGTGGATAGCTATGGGATGGCAGTAGGGTTTTATGAATGAGTGATGATAAGAAGGCGTTGCCTCTGTCCTATTTTGATGGGGACTCCCTCCTTCCAGCCACAATTTTTTTTCCTTTTTCTTTCCTCTTGTTTTTGTATGTTTTGTTTATTTATTTATTTTTGTTTTCTTAATTGGACAAAAATGTAGAAGTTTATAACAAAGGGACAAGAGAAAAGAAGGGGTAGGAATGAGTGTTTCTGTCGTCTTTAACCTGAGAATATATATCATCATTAATTCTCTCTCTCTATGTATACATACGTAGACCACTAAATTTGTAGAAAAAAGACACTGGAAAATTGATGGGTTTTTTTTTAAATACTAGAATACATGCATTTGGTCAATGTTTGAGTTGGTTGGCATTTTGGAGCTAGTTTCAAAGAATATGATATAGTTATTATGAATTCTTCTTTATAGTTTATGGTTTTAGGATGACATGATTAGTGGGTAAATCAAAGAGGAAAAGGAAAGGAAAATGGAGACAGAGAGATAAGCTTTTCCTTTGATGTTTTGATGGACAGTGAAAGTGGTGTTTCCTTCGGCCACCCAAAAATAAAAACAAAAAGAAAAATGTTTCTTAGAAAAGTTAGGAAAAAGTAGCTTTGTCTCTATGTCCTAATCTTTGTTGAAAGCAGGATGACTCCATTTCCACATGGCATGTAAGAAAGGAAGGAGCACAAATAGACCATCCTGCCCTCATCAACATGGAGAAGTACAGCTATGTGCATCACATGTATAAGTGGACAAAAATATCATCTTCCCCACAGATATTCTTTCTAACCCTCATGATGGGGTTGAGACCTGTACGTGTATAAATGGAGATCTTTGACAGTAAAAATAATAATAAAATTTAATAAATAAAATAAAACAAAAATTAAGGGCCACGAAAATTCAAAGAGTTTTCTTCTTTGTCTTGTTATGGGGTATCTTCTTGTTTTTGCAGTATTACACTGGATACATGTTTAATATAGGCGTCCATATTCTGAAGAACTCTCTTGTAGTACATCCATCACTTGTTACGGGAGGGAGTTGAGCATTTGGCATTACATATTTTGGCAGCTAGCTAGCTAGCTATCTCCAGGTACTCTTCATACCCTAGAAATAGAGCATCAAAATCAAATGCTTCCAGCAAATGAATGCTGATCGACTAAATTTAAAACCAGAGAACATAAAATTTAAATAATAAATAAATAAATAAATCACCCCCACATAGCATAGCATGTTTTATGTTAATGGAGGGAGTACTAAAGGCGAAGCTAGGTGAATAATAAATGTGGAGGGTGTATGAATTAGATAAAAGTGGAACTGTACAGAGGGCCAGGTTTGTTGGGTTATGAAGGGTTGACAATTCTTCCCATGGCCATGCAGGCTTTAAATGGCCATTAGAGGGGAAAGCGGAGTGAGCTCAGCAACCAACAGTGGCATAAGTGGGGAGTGGGGGGTTGGTAAAAGAGAGAGACGCATGGGTGGACGAGCCCCGAATGCAAAATTTAGACATACTTGGCGCACGTGCCCCTCAACTGATACTTGAAACAAAAACTATGGCTTCTTTTTCGGTTTTAAGATAAAATGTGAGGTTAGGAAAATGCAGGTGTGTCGTATATATATACATACATACACATGCGTGGGTACATGGGTTGTGGGGGGTTGGGGTGTATTGGGGGGGAAGTGGGGGGTTGGACATGGGTCTGGGGTGTTAATGATTGATGCGCCACAGAGGATTCACTAAGGTGGGGCTGACTGGTGAAACCGTACTCGTATGCAATGGAGGGGCGTGAGCAGAGGAATGTGCTGTAAGCCTGTGGCTGTATGTATAATAGCTTTGGATGCGATCCATTTGGGGGCAGTGTGCCATTTCACTGTTTCAAGTCAGTCATTATGTCCCTTCAACGATACTGTTTTAGTCGTAATTGTGTACCTTCACTACCACTGTGCTCATCTTCTGCCTACTTTTAAGTGACAATTACGGCCATTGCTTTTAATCATAATGACGAGACACCTATATATATTGATTCAATTTTGCACATCGGTGGTTCTTTCGTGCACACAAAGCACTTGCAATGGAACTGTTAGCATGTAGGTTTAATAAAAAAATTGGCACAGGTGTTCCGCTTATTGTGAATTAAGTTGTTTTAAGTTATAATTAAGTTAGAACATATGATGATTCGTTTTGTTTTTAAAAGTCACAAAACAACTCCTATTTATTCTCCAAAGTTTTTTATTTATTTTATTTCATTTTAAAATTTTATTTTCAAAAAACAACAGATAAACAATGTCAAAAAAATTTTAAAATATATATATTTTTAAGAATTATTTTTACATCACATAATCAAACAAACTTTTAATTTCTCAAAATCATTATTATAAACTTTCATGTGAAAAAAAAAATCAATTTGTTATCAAATTATCGTTAAAAAGTAAAAAAATATGATTTAAATAGACAGATCATTATGAAAAACAATAGAAAGAATTGATAAGTATGTATAACTAAGAAACACTGTCATAATTAACAACATGACAACTAAAGTCATTAAATTAATTTTTCTTTTTCTATTTCAAAATCTAAAGATACACATTCCACTATGGTTGAAAATTTTGATTATGGGCTTCCCACTGAAAGCTTTGTTTTAACAAGAAAATAATAAAGCATTAGATTGTCATTTATGTAAAAAAGTTGACGCTAATTTCCTAATTACTTCAAAAGACAAAAGCAACTTTCCAATGCCATGATTGAGGGTGATAAATCTAGTACAATTAAGGTGGTTATCACAAAGATTTGAAGAAAAGAGTGATTGTATAGCAATCACTCCATTTTTGTGACGGTTTGCAAGAGAACAAAGTTTGTATTTAAAGGATCTTCCTTCAAAAAGATAAAAACAGAAAAAAGAACAAAAAAAAAAAAAGGAAAAAGGAAAAAGGGAAAAGGAAAAGGTAAAGTAGTAAAGTTAGAAATTGAAGTAGGTCCATTTACAGTTTGAAGATGCCTTGGAAAGCCATATCGACAACGCTTTCCTCTCTGTTTATCCTTTACTTGGAGAGGGCCAAAGATGAAATGATAGATGATACCCCAGAGCATAAGAATCCAAGGAGAAGGAGACCCGCCGAGACATATGCCAAGTTAAAGAAGTCATCAAGCTTTGATCGAATTTCAGAGAACAATAATGCGCTGCCATATATATTCATTCTTCTAACCAATCTCTCCAGATCATCCAAGTTCTTCTTCAGATCGAAAGTGGCACCAAATGCTGCACCAACTCCTGTTGCTAACAGATATGATATTACCTGCTCAAATCCATGCAACCCACCTAATCAAACTCATTTTGGATATGATGGGAAACCTTCAACTTTGATATCTTCACATAATTCTAGGTTTAACTCATCTCAACTCTTATATAGTCTTCACATTTTCTTAATTTTGCCAAGGTTGGATAAATCAAAATTTTCATTCATCAGTCACTTGACATGACTTTGTTTCACCTAACACTGCCCAAACCAGGAGAAAATGGTGATAATTTTGGGTTTTTTTTTTGTTCATTAATTATGGAAGCTTGTCTTTTTTAATGAGGAAGATGGATCTTGCAAGATTTGGTTGCTCAGTAGTCAGTAGTAACATCCACTCCATTATTTGTTCATGCTTCAACAGAATTTTCCCATATGCATCAAAGCCATCCACCTCAAGAGTTGAGATCCAACAAAGAGATGGGGATTTCTACCACTAGACAGAGAAAGAGAATAAGGATTTCAAGGAAAGAGGTCACCTTGAAAATATGATGAAGTGGGGGGGTTTCTGCTCTGGTCCCTGATAGCTAGCTGTCAGAATGGAATATCACCCGCCAATATAATAATTAAATTCACATATTTCTATGCAGAAATACACCTAGACAAATTATGGGTGAGGCACAACACAACAATGCATGAATTTGCCTGGTCTGTTGGCTGCCCATACTGATTCTTCTCAATTGTTTTCTTCAAAAAGAGAGAGAAAAGAGAAAGAAAATTCAGGAAACTTGAAAAGGAGGAAGCTGACCAACCTTGTCACCAAAGAATTCAAACTTGAGAAGCCCATCATGGGCTCCTAGGCGTTTTCCTGTGCACGCATAGTGGACTGCAAAGGGAATTTGCAAAAAGGTGTAGGCCAGTCCAATCACGGCTACTGAAACCATGTACCTGCCCACAATGAGCTACCTATTTTAAACATTTGCTTTAACAATCTGTATATATAATTATATGTACTCATATGTTTCATATCAATTAAGATTTACCTGTAGGAATACACATTTTTTAACCTAATTTTTACTTCCGTGAAGTCGATCTTCATGGTGGCAGAGTCTGTGGCTATGACTATGAGAGATGCTAGGAGGAAAATCAAGGTCAGGAGCCTCACCACAAGTGAGGTTATGGTCAAGGCCTTCGACCCGGATGATTGGGGCATTTTCCCTGTGTTGCCATCCTTTATACCCCATACTTTTTTGTCATGACTTGACTCATTTATAACACTTAAAATATGAGGGAACCCTATAGAGATATGTATGTATATTTAGTATTCAATAGAAACAAGAGTCCTTGTATGGTTACTTCTGGTGGAGGGAATGAGATTTGTCCTCCCTGGTTTCCTCTGTTGGTCCTACAAAGTCGAAATCATAAGAGAGGATGTAAGGTGTGAAAGAAGAAAGAAAGAGTACTGATATACATATCTTCTTGGCAACTAGGAAGGACTTTGTTTTAGTACCATAAAAACATGCAACCACTCACATGGGCTTTCTCTCTCTCTTTTTCTCTTTCTTTTTTCCTTTCCCCAACCACATTATTCAACCCATTTGATCACTTCGAAAATCGCATGTGCCAGCAGAGACATCGATTTTACAGATGTCAGCATCTCCCATGAGGCACTGCCACCCACCATTTTTAGAGACCAGAACACTGTGTGTTGTATTTTCTTTTGAAATTTGTCCCAAAGGTTCAGCATAAGAAGTATCGGCAAATTTCAACCTTCACCCATTCACGACTGTCCTACAAATTTGAACTGTTTCAATCTCTTAGTTGATACGAACGTCGAAAACAACTTTACGTACAGTTTATACAATCAATGCCCAGAATGGTTCCATGACGTCTCATTTTCTAGTAGATCACATTATTTTCTAGAGGAGAAAAGTTGAGAGAATTCTTAGGAACTTGGGCCTAAGAAGACGACACCAGTCACCGTTACACCTCCTAGGCAATGCAGCTCCAACCCCTTCTTCCCTCTCTCGTCTTCCCATCCGAACCAAATGTCTCTATGGGATAAGCCAACTCCTTTAGTCATATATAAAAGAAAAAACGATTGCTAAAAAATTGGCTAAATAACCCTTTTCAAGTTTTCATGCCCAATTACCCACAATTGAAACTCGAGAATTATTTCCCAAAAAATATAAATTTTTATGATATCTCATAAGGAAAATTACTAGGTTACAGACATTTTTTAAAGTCATGAGAACCTTTTTAAACTTAAAATAAATAATATTTATAAAATTAAGTATAAATCATTACAAATTTCTTATTAAATTTGAATAAGTGATTAATCAGAATATAAAAGTACGTGAAGACCTTGATCATTTAACCGAATTGAGGGGGACACAAAGAAATGAATACTATCATAGGTTAATAATTTAATAACCTAGTTAGTAATGGAATTTCAAATTGGAATGACAGATAATCCAAAGAATACTATTTATAGGTGTGGGACATTGTTTTATAAAAACCTGTATAAGATAAGATTTATGTCATAGTCAGTTGGCCTTATCTCCATTTGATCCTTCCAACTCAATACCACCGTTACGTTACGCTGCCAGTGATTTCTACAACGAATACAAGGAAATAGAGACAAAATTTGCCAGGTTTCTTGTCTGCCCAAATACTGGAACTCCAGTATTTATTCTGTCTGCTTATCAATATCACAACGAATGCAGCAAAAATTATTATTGCCCATGTATTATGGCCATTCATGAAACACTTGAAACACTTCAGATTCTTGCCAACTGGGATGCTTCAATCAATATGGACTCAAACTGTTCAACAAGCTTCTCTCATCTCCATAACTTACTGATTTGAAAGCTTGTTTTTCTCACGAATCTCACCCAAAATCTTGTTTTATGGAGTACTACTACTTTCGGTGTTTGAAATGAAAGCTGGTTTTGGAACTGTTTTTAAAAAACAATTTTATGTTTCTAGACTTGAAAACGTTTTTAATAATTTTTTTAATTGAAAACAGTTTTTTGAGAATTTATTTCTGAAAATAATTATTTAAAAAAATATATTTTCATTATTTTTTATTGTTTCTACTGTGTTTTAAAAATTGCTTTAAAAATAATTTTATTATAATAGAATTATTGAAAATAAAATATTACATATAAAATTTATTTTAAAGAAATATTTAAAAATAAAAGATAAGTTAAAAATCTTTCAAATTCTTAAATAAATTTTCATTTTAAAAAACCATTAAATAGATATTTTTAAAAACATTTACAAATATTTTCTTAAAAGGGGTTATCTTAATATTTAGAAAACTCACCATATTCAATGCTTTTATTTCAAAAAAAAATTAAAATTAAAATTTGTTTTTATAATAAAATTGAGAGCTTCTCCACCTTGAGCCCATGGGCGATAGAGTATCGAGATTTATGGATGTGGACCTGACTGTCCAGTCGTTATGGGCTGGACTTAACAATGGGCCCATATAAATATGAATTGGTCTTTTCAGCTTCAAATTTTGGATCTTTGCTAACGGTTAAACTTGGATAGTTTGGTCCGACCCAATTCGAACTGGATTTAAACAATCATTTTCAACACTTTGGATTTCGGTTCAACCCAATTTTAATGTTTTTATAATATTATCTTGTATAACAATATTTTTATTTTAGATTTTTAAGAAAAATATCAAATTATATTATATCATATATATTTTTTCATTTCTATATTAAATTTTATTTTATTTACAATTCAAATTTTCATATAAATATATATAAAAAAAAGTTTTTTTAAACATAATATAAATGTATTTTAAATCATTTGGAGTTCATTTGAAATTGTTCTTAAAAACAGTTTTCTATTCCCAAACTCAAAAATATGTTGAGTAATTTTTATAGAAAATAGTTTTATAAGAACTAGTGTTTTCTAAGAATATATTTTAATTATTTATACTTGTTTTTTAAGGGTTATCTTAAAAATAATTGAAAGAGAATTATTAAAAATAAAGTATTACTTATATTTAAAAATATGGAAAACATCTTGAGAATGTTTCAGGTTTTCAAACAAACTTTTATTCTTAAAAAAACATAACAAAATTATTTTTTAAAACGTTGCAAAACACCTATAATTTTTTCTTTTCAAACCCAAGAAGCATGATAATTACGAAGAGAAAGTGTCTAGTGAAGTCTCTAAATTTGAAGAACCGTTTGTAGAACTATTTTCTTAAAAGAGGTTATATTAATATTTAGGAAGCTCAGATATCTTCATATTTTCAAAGCTGCAAGTACTTTAAAAATGGGGAAAAAATCATTATATTCCACTATAAAAATAAAATTTTATTTTTATTTTTGCCATTACGTAATATCGGATGTTTATTCTCCATTATCACCAAAAAACATAAACCGGATATATATATATATATCAAGCATTAGAAATACATGCTTTCCTATCCACTTTGGAACATACCTGAATCCATTGTGTGCTTGATGAAGAAGTACGGATCTTCTAAGACTACAGAGGGGTATCTACCGTTTATGTAATCTCTTTGATGATGGGAGGGGAGAGAGCACGTTTTGTTCTATTCCAAGATATTCAAAAGGGAACAGACACTTAACCTTATATACCCTCTATGTCTTAGGGACCATACCCTTTGGACTATTGGGCTTCACGTGTCTTAGGCCCATCATTTAACACCCATGATGACATTGGGCTCTCTACACATAAGGTGGTCCATACTTTAGAAAACCGATACAAAACAAATACGTGAATGTGAATAGCTTAATCACAAACTATGTTACATATGTCCGCCCATATTTCAACACGTAAGTCTTAAAGCTGATAAAAAAATTGAGAGCTTCAAGCCCATGGGCTACAGAGGATAGAGCTCTTATGGATGTGGACCTGACTCTCCAGTCATTATGGGCTGGACTTAACAATGGGCCAGCCAAATATGAATTGGTCCTTTCAGCTTCAAATTTTGGACCTTCTTAGCCCATAGGATATTGACCCAGGGGGCCCTCAGCACTAGTGCTATTTCTCAGCTGACCTGGGTTTGATCATGGGGTTCTGAACCTGATTGAAAATTGAATTGAACTGATTATGATCGGTGACAGCAGCGCAACTCTGAACCAACATTTCTTCCATGCCATGTCCCGCATGGCTGTAGCTGATAAGGTAGTTGTGAAATCAAGTAGTGCTTTTGCTTGGTTTAGTTTTATTTTTGTTTTTTATTTTGATTTTGTGTTATTGGTGGTAGCTGAAAAATCTCTCCCACTCATGATGCATGTTCGTTAAAATGCCTAGTAGACAATTACTCAATTGAATTCGCATGTGGATCTGTGATTGGTGGCTGAGAAAACGAAAAGAAAAGAAAAGAAAATTTTCATTTCCCAAACAGGCCCGTAGCCTGTGGAATTATTTTCCTTTTCCTGTAACCGAAAATACCAGTGCTTATAAATTTGCCTATAATTCAGGAGCAAATGCATCAGTTTGAAACATGGAAGTCACATCACATTCTCTTACCATCTGTTAGGAAGTAGTCAACATATCTGAAAGAGAGAAGAGATGCAAAGTAGATACAAGCAACTCTTAACAGCTGAATCACAAATCTTACAAACCCTTTATCTTTCTAATCATGATAAACAATACCTTGCATGGTTCAACCACTATTGCTTGCATTGGAAGATCCAGGTATCAGCTCCCTCAACATGGCTACCGCCTGCAACATATTAGGCCTCTTGGAGGGGAAGTCTTCCACGCACTGCATTGTTATGTCTAGGTACCTCACCATCTCATTAACCTCTTCAGCTTCGGCTTCATCAGTTCCTTTGGTGACTGAAAGCAGCTCTGGGTCTATTACTTCCATTCCTTTTCCTTCTTTCACTTTCATTTTCACCCACCCCACCAAGTTGGTGTCTCCAAAATCCTCCTTATCAGTGGGTCGCTTCCCCGTCAAGAGTTCCAAGAGAACAACTCCAAAAGAATAGACATCTCCTTTAGCCGTGCAGCGGAAGCTTTGATAGTATTCTGGAGGCACATACCCAGGTGTGCCTGCAAGAGTGCTCACACTTAGATGTGTGTCAAGCGCACTTATTAGCCTTGCCATGCCAAAATCAGAAACTCTAGCTTCCATTTCATGGTCCAGTAGCACATTGCTTGACTTCATGTCTCGGTGTATAATGTGTGGTATACAATTGTGGTGTAAGAAACAGAGTCCTTTAGCTGCGCCTCTTGCAATTTTTTTCCTTTCCTCCCATGTTAGAATACGTCGATCTCGTGCCTTTGCCTTTCCATGTAGCATTTCTTCTAAGCTTCCATACTCCATGAATTCATAGACAAGGAGTCTCTCTTCTCCAACCTTGCAGTAGCCCAACAGAGGAACCAGATTCCTATGCTTGATCTTCCCCAGAGTTTCCATCTCAGCCATAAATTCTCGGTCTCCTTGGCAACTCAATCTTATGAGTTTCTTGATTGCCACGCTTGACCCATCTTTCAATGTTGCCTTGAACACTTCCCCGAACCCACCACACCCAATAAGACTTGCTGCTGAGAAGCCATTGGTAGCCTCAATGAGTTGTGAGAACCTGAGTTTCCTTAGCTGCCTCTGAAAAGTCGCCACATTAATGCTCAGTGGCTCTTTCTCCTTGTCAATCTTCCATGTTGTGGCTGCATGGCATGCTTGCAAGCTATTTAGCATCTTGACTTCTTCTGCCTCCTTCCGCCTTGCACGCATAGCAATTGCCCAGACAATCAGAATGCAGATAGAAGCAATGGAAATGAGAACACCCAAGACAATGCTGTTGGCCCAGGATGCAGTGGCAGGTCTTTTGCCTCCTTTCCCAGCAGTGTTATCTATAACTGTTACTGGTTGATTGTCATCATTTTGGCATTCAGGCAATGGAACTCCACAGAGCCCTGGGTTGTTTGCATACTGGCTTGCAGGAAGTGTGCTAAGTTGCCCCCTTGTTGGAATTTGCCCTGTTAATTCATTATAGGATAGATCTATTTGGACTAAGAAAGAGAGATTTGAGAATGAGTCTGGGATATGACCTTGCAATCTGTTATGTGATGCATCAAATACACCTAAGTTTCTGAGCTGCCCAAGTGATGAGGGGATCTCTCCAGACAGCTGGTTGTGGCTCAATTCAAGAACTTGTAGAGCCACCATTCCCCCAATTTCATCTGGTATTTTTCCCCGAAGCTCGTTGTAGGAGAGATCGAGATACTCTAAAGTCTGGTACTTTGTAAAGAGGCTTAGGACTGCACCAGAATACATTCTTGTAAAATCACAAGTCTTCAATGTTGGGATTTGTAACAGCCGTTCAGGACGAATTCCAGCAAATTCCAACAAGCCTCCAACTCCTTTACATGAATTCCCCAAATTCCGCACAAATGCCAGGGTGTTTCCAGAGAGAATTCCACTTAATGATTTTGCCCCAAGCTGCCTGCCAAGTCGAGGCGGGATTTCCCCGGTAAGTCTGTTGCTATTCAAGTCCAACCATACCAAGCTGCTGCAATTTGCTAGCTCTCTTGGTATCTGACCACTCAAGCTGTTGTTGCCAAGCTGCAGAACCGCCAGTCTACTCAAAAGGCCGAATTCTGGTGGAATTTGGCCAGTGAGTCCATTGCTTGTGAGAGAAATCCATTCCAGATTACCGCAATTGAACAATTCAGATGGGATTTTACCACCAAGGTTGTTATTGTTAAGGATAAGATCCTTAAGGTTCCTGCATTTTCCCAACTCTGGTGGGATTTCTCCATCCAAGGCATTGAACCAAGCTATTAGCTGCTCAAGATTCTCAAGCCTCCCAATCTGTGGTGGAATTGGGCCTTTCAGGTAGTTTAAGCTGAAATCAATAGTCTTCAGCCTTGAACACTGTGACAATTCAGCTGGAATTTCTCCACTGATCAAATTGTCCGGGATTCTCAGCTCTTCTAGTGAAGCAGCACCTGGACATATATCTGGTGGGATGAAGCCAGAAAGCTTATTAGAACTGAAATCCACGACCTTTAGGTTTTGGCAAGATGAAATGGAAGCAGGAAATGCTCCGGAGATGTTATTGTAGCTCAACAACAAGGTCTCCAATGAGGCAAGGCTCTGGAGGATGGAATCTGGGAAGGGACCGGAAATATTGTTGTTGGCCAAATTAAGAAGTCGCAGCCAAGAGCAAGAGGAGAAAGACGCTGGAATGAGACCCGTAATGTTGTTATTGGAAAGGTCGATTTCTTGGAGTGACCCACACGTATTTCCCAACTCGGAAGGCATCCAACCAGTGAGACGATTGCGGGAGAGATCCAATCTTTGTAGGTTTTTGAGGCCGCCGAAAGATGGCGGGATCTCTCCCGTCAAGTTATTGTAGGACAAATTCAAAGTGTTGAGACTGGTGCAGTTGGAAATCGAGGATGGAAGTGAATCCATTAGATTGTTTCCCGACAGATCCAACACCACCAAGGAAGTGCAAGAATTCTCAATTTTCAGGCCCGAGATGGAACCCGTTAGATTGTTATAAGAGAGGTCCAGAACCTGCAGCTTATCGGAATTCAATAAGAGATCATCAGGGAGAGACCCCGTTAAATTGTTTAAAGCAAGAGTGGCGGAAACAAGATTCGGAAGCTTGGAGAAAAGATTTTCAGGAACTAAACCAACCAGCCCGGCTGACGACAGGTCGAGCTGTGTCAATCCAACGGGAAGTTGAAGCAAACCAGTAGAATTCACATAAAAGAGATTACCAGAAAGGCTCAAAACAGACAACATATCTAAAGAAGCCAAGGGGTAGAAAGAGAGAGTTCCCTCGAGTTTAGACCCGTTGAGATCAAGCTGAGTGACACGTCCCAGAGAGCAGGAAACCCCATACCAGGTGCATGGACTCTTATTGGCCTGCCACCCCTCCAAAACTCCATGCGGGTCCTTGTGAACCATCTTCTTGAACGCAAGAAGTGCCTCCCCATCCGTCTTCGTCGACCCGGACACCCCTCGTAGCTCAATCCCAGAAACCAACGCACAGAGCAGCAGCAGCAGCTTCAGAACACGATGAAAGAAAAGCTGAAAGGGGTTGCTCTCCATTGAAGAAACAAGTTTGCAGAAAGACAGGCTTCTGTGAGAGAGAAAGCGGGAGTGGCGAGAATGATGAGAATTTGTTGAAGCAAAGGGCTTTAGAAAAAGAAGGGTGCTTTTGATTTGAGTTTTATATAAAATGGCGAAAAAAAGGAGGGAACGTGGGGGTGGAATAACAAAAAAGAAGGGCGGAGAATTTGGTTTGAGGTTGGTGGGTGTCTACTTATACGCTTCTTCTCCATTCAGTACTAAAACACTGTGAACACACCCCCCTTCTATTCGGAGTGAAGCCTTGGATTTGACTTTTGGTCAAAAGGGCTGGCCCCCACCCGACAAGGTCTATCCAAGATCGGCGCTTTATAGGAATATATACATCGATGTGTTTGATGATCCAACACTCATTTCCTGCCATCATGCGTGAGGAATGTTTCCCATGTAAGTTCTGGTATAGCTGGGTGTACTTTTATCATTGGATCATGCGTTAACTTCCACCGTTGATCCTCAATTTTCTTGTTGGATCACCCAATCAAATTGCTACCATTATTCTCATCCTTTTCTCAAGTTTCCTCGATCTAGTGGGAAAATAGGAAAATATCTTAGGCATAAAAGTTGACAGTGAAAGGGAGAATCCATGCTGGCTTATATATATATATATATATTTTTTTTTTTTTCTTCTGTGGGACGGACATGAATCATCACAAATCACATCCCAGATTAGAATAACACAATAGTGGAGAGGTCTCGGCTCAGTTGGTATAACAACCCGGACCCGAATCCAAGTTGCCACAAATGGGTTTGCGCAATTTTTTTCTTTTCTGGTAATTAAGATGGCAAGAGGGAGTGACGGTTGGGGCCCAGTGGAGATGGGGGAGTCAATGATACAGTTCAAAAATGGAGCATTAGTTGTAACGTTGCCCACTCAAAAATTAGACTAAAAAACATAACGTGGTGGCCCACGTGGGAACAAAATCAATGCTCTCTGAGGTTAATGGCATTGGAGGTGATGATGCCTCCAACTCCTTCCCTTCTTTATTTAATCCTTTTCCTCACCCTGTTGCTCTTCTTCCATTAAAGCCAGAGTATCAACTGATCCTGCTTTCATTAAAACTGGACCGGCTTATTCTGTATCCAATCCATTTTATTTCTTCTTTTTATTGGGTAATTATTATTGGACTCCCACTTCACAGGTTTAACTCAGATCAAGTTCCTAAAATTATAACAAACCCAAGATTAGTTTCACTAGAACCATGATCATATTGTCAAAACCGTCGGTGCCATAAGATTAAGAAAAAAAGAAGCCTACAAATATCAAGGAGACCAAAAAGATGACACTACGGAAAAGAGAGCTCTTTATCTACAGTCCAAATATAATTTAAGGCAATACGTATAGGATAAAGTAAGAAAGTTTTGACTAGTTGGTAGAGAGTAAGTTCTCGAGGTTAGCATTGCTAATGGGGGAGGTTATTTGGGGGTTCGCATCAATCAATCATATGGTTAATGATAAAATCTCAATTCGAGGATATCAGTGCCAGCTGAGGTGGGAGACGGAGGGCCATTGATGACCACCGGTGGACTTGCCCTACCAAAAAAGCTAGCCTGCTCGCACAGTGGGAGGGCCATGAGCAGATGATCATCATCATCATCATCCATCCAACTCTCTTCTTCAACCCCTACTTTCCTAGACTTAAGAGCACTACAAAAGGAGTCCATTCTTCAAAGAAGAAACCTCTTCTGATGATAATGGTGAATTGCATTTTGACCGTTAAAAAGTTGTCCTTTTGTTTTTATTTTCGTTTCTTTGTTTTAAAAACATGTGCTATTATTGGATTTATAATGTGTTCAGCTTAGTGGCCCCTGGAATCATGATTCCAAAGTGTGTATGAGAAGAATTCACATATGTCGCTGGTGTTCTCATCACAATTCTTGTACCAAATCTGAGAACCATCCCCATTGGCCACTTGAAAGCCATCTTCCCCTGGCAACCTGTTTTCTGAATTATCATTTGAGGATTCTTATTTTTCAGATCACCCATTATTATTATCCTCATTTAAAAAATAAAAAAAAATTGTTTTGAGACTTGCTGTAAGCATTAGGTCTTTGAGTTGTATTAGCCCCTAGATAAAGATCTTATGACTACAAGAAAGGTTAAGAAAAAGAAAAAAAAAAAAAAAAAACATACATTTTTGAACACTCACGACCTCTGATCATTAATTCGGCCCCACTTAGATCTTGGTATTGAAATCCCTTTCTCTACTGATCGTTATTGACCATATGTTTATCTTATTCTTTTACGAGGGGCACAGCATATTCTTTTATAACTATAGGTTAAAAATCAAAATAAAGCACTACATCGGACGGTAACAAAAATGCAGATGAGATGATATGATCCAAGTGCTTTTCAAACAAATCAAAGGAGTGGGATAGCATAGTTTTGCTTTTTGGCCTTTTTTTATTTCCATAATTTTGGGGGAATATAAAAAAGGGGAGATGGAGATGGGGGGGTGGGAGACTTTTGATGGTTGTGCGTATTAGAAATAGAAGTAAAGAGGAAATGTAATGTCAAATATTGCACGCTGGAGGGACCCCCGATATCACTTCCCACTATGGGATTTTTACAGAATCCAAATGATTGGTGATGACCCCGAATACCACAACCCTTTTTCCACCTCTCTCTCCTATTTTCTCTCTTTAATCTTTGCAAAGAAATAAACGCCACAAACCCTTTTTCAAATCATGAAAAATGATTCCCTTGGCGTGCAAGCCTTGGTTGGGCTATGGTGTCTCTCAATTTTTTAGATTTTTGGTGCACTACTGTTGAGTTGGGCCTTTTGGGATTCACGTGGACGGTTGATCCCATAAAGGCTTCAAGTTGTGGTATGATCTCGCTTTATTCACAATCTACTCTGCTCTTACACCTTGATTTTTTATTTTTCTCAGAAGATTTGTTGATGGGCTTTTCCAAAACAGATCGGTTGTATGAATACTTTTTGTTTTTGTAAGTTGAGCATTGGGCTGGTGCCTTTTATTGTAAAAGCACGTAACAGCTATAATTTGGAATTCTGTTGTTTGAAATGAGAAAAACGAGAAACTATTTTGGTTCCCAACATGAGACAGATTTGGACGCCACAAGATTATTGCTGGATGCTCTGTCAAGCGTTTGACCGGTTCAGTTGTGACACACCTCTGGTTCAAATCCTAGGAGAATTTTCTTAGAGCAGCAAAAGCAGCCAGGCTCTATCCACAACAGTGAAAATTAGGGTACAAGGCATCATCAGTAATTAGATTCTTTTGTCTCAGAGTTGACCATTTTTCTCATACAAGCAAAAAGAGGTATGGACTCCTTTTTTATTTCCATTGAAAGAAGAAGCCGCTAAGGACCTCGTGACTAACTACAGTTAACAGGGTGGGGATTGGGATGAGGGCGGTGTAACCCTTATGATGGCCTTTCCACATGCCATACCCCACTCCTTCAAAGCAAAGTTGCCCAAAAAAAAATCATCAATTTGCTTTAATTAGTAAAAAGCCTGCTTTTATTCTGTCATCTGTGTAGGCTTAAGGGTCCACATGAGAAACAGAGGGTGGGTCTCATCTTTAAGGACTTACAGTGAAAAAGGATGGCCATGGGTTGATCTTATCTTCAATGTGAAAAAAAAAAAAAAAAAAAACCATCTCTGATGATTCAAAAGGATGAAGATACCTCTCCTTGAGGGGAAGACAGTGAACTCTATTCAATTCTTTTTCTTATTTAAATTTGAGCCAGAAAGATGGAATAATATACAAAGGACTGCAGAAATGATAAGACTAGTGCTTTTTTTTTTCCTCTGCATGCAAGCCATCACCTCAGATGATGGCATCCTATTTAAACACATGATCTCGAATATTTTGCAATCTTGAATTTGTTTAGTCATACGAATGTACATGGAAGCACCTTGTTTGTGGAAAAGGTTTGGATAAACTTCTCAACAAAAAAATGTTTTGGGCCCGTACCAGTTTGGGCAAATTTATTCATTCGAACCTATTGATGGTGAGTCCTTGGTATGACATAAGGTGAGCCACAAGGACGATAAGGTGTCAAGGGGGAGGGAAGAATAGATCAAGGGGAATGTAGGAGGGAGCGAAACGACAATGGTCCTTCATTGAGGATGGAGCAGCGCAGACTATTTGAAAGGGACCCTTGGAGATAGACTCATAGGGATCCTAAACCAAAAGCCTCTTACTCTTCTTGTCCTCTGTACAAATGAAGCTTTGAACTTTTAAATGGAGGCTAAGGTTGAATCTCTTTGGTTGGTGAGACTCAAGTAATAAAAGGCCTTTTAAATCAGGGATGGTAATTTTGACACTATACAACAATATGATGCAAGATGCAAAATGATTCAAAATTTATTAGGTCAAGTTAGGTATAATAATGTTTATATTATAATCATATCAAGTTGTATAATTTATTTAATAGACAAGTTTGTGTTCCAATTTAACTATTTAACGTGTTAGAGAAAATAATCAAATAGGTACATATTTTAATCTATGCAAATTTATTAATTTCATATATCTAAAAATTATAAATATTTAAATATTTTTAATTATAAATATCATATCATATAACTAAAATATTAAATAACTAATGTGGTATTTATCGCATTTATTTTTTAAAACAAATACAAATTTGTATACAAAGGCAAAACTTCAACTTCTATTCTTAAAAGCTCTTTTCAAAATTTTAAAAGTTTTGGGAAGTGAAAATGTTGTAATTCCTTTAAAAGACTTTTCAATTACATAAATGTCTTTACTCACTTTTGGTATAAAAATTTCTACATTTTATATAATACTTTCTATTTCTAAAAAAAAAAAAAAAAAAAAAAAGAGAGAGAGAGAGAAGAGTTCAAATGTGCACTAACTAAAAAAAATCTTATATATATATATTAAATAAAATAATAAATAAGTGTAGGATTAAAATTTTAATTTATTTTCTATATTATAAACATATTATAATTAAAATTTAACAATTAAATTAATTAAGATTTTAGAAAAATAAAAATTTGAAGTTAAAACAATTAAATGTATTTTAAAACAATACTTTAATAAATTTAAATTTTTAAATGGTTCAAACAAATTATAATCATGTTAATAGATTTAATATGTTAGAAGTACATTAATAGGTTCAGTATATTATCCTTGTATTAATGAGTTATTTGCATGAATTCATACATAATCCAACTTAAGCAATTTATTAAATAGATTAAATAGTATCGTGTTGTATATTTCATATAATAAGTGGATTGTAATTGTGTCGGGTCATTCTAATATGATTAATAATAAGTTGTATTTGAATTGAATAAATTTCTACTATTGTTTACCTTAATACGAACTATTACTATTGTTGAGATATTATGAATGCTTTCCTTATATCATTCTTTCCTTATATCATTTAGTGTTGAGATATTAGGAATATTGAGATATTATGAAAGTTGGGATATTAAGATATTAGTTGTTATTTCCTTATATCATTCTTTCCTTGTATCATTTTTTCCCATTCTTAGAATGGTGATTACCCTCTATATATACTCTATACATGAACGAATGAAAGAATGAATGAAAA